>NW_028153509.1:0-28000 GCF_964211835.1 Anser anser
TCTTGTTAAATTTTTACATCGATGGACAGAGGAAGGTCCTTGCATCTGTCCATGCAGGAGAAAAGGCTCCAGACAGATCTGGGAGACAGACAGATCCGGGAGGCAGATCTGGGAGATAATCAGTTAAAGAAAGGGCACAAGTCATGGTAAAAAATTAAAGCACCAGTCATTGGGAAGGGCCCTACACTCTAATAACTTGGGGCCGAGGTTGCACTTGTGTTTTAACAGGAGCCGGTCCTAGATGGGTGTCAGCACGATGGGTCCGTCCAGCCATCTCATCATCTGCTTTAACATGATCACAGCACTCTCCTCCGCGGTTTGGACTCCAGCTCAGCCAAAAAACAACGTATGGGAGGGTCCCGCTGGCATATGCAGGACGCACAAACAAGGACTCCAGGGGCTGGAGGAGCAGCCAAAGCCCCCCCCCCCCGCCCCCCCTGGCTGGGCAGCACTCGGTGCCTGCCTCTCCGAGGGATGTGGTTACAAAGTTTGTTAAAGATAGAATTAGTATGCCTGGTAGTTTTTCTCCGTGTTTTAGTTTGTGTTAATCGTGCTTTTTTATGTTAATAAAGAAGGGGGAGATGTGGGAGTGTGGCCATGGGGGTCGAAAAGCCCCATGGTTGGCGATAACATCGGACTCTTAAGGATGAGACCATCATGAATGTAAAAAGTTGAGAGGGAACAAAGAAGGGTGATTCAGGAGGCGCCTTGTTGTCTCGGGTTGCTTGTTCTCCAGCCGTTAAGGCATGGGAGTTGCTGGGTGTTTGCTGTTGCCGGGCAAAGTTGTTGACCAACGAATAGTTAGTGGAAAAGTACTGCTGTGGGGCGAATGGTATAAGAAGGGAGCCTGTCCTCGAGAAATGATAATGAAGTTATGTCCTTACTCTGAGAGATGACGTTAGGCCCTCAGTAAGAGAGAGCTGAAGTTATGTCATCAATAAAGGAGTAGCAGTTACTGATCCTAAAAGAACCCTGGTGTCCGTGTGGTCATTTTGTCGCAAATGGCGCCCAAAGAGGGACATGAGGAAAACAAACAGGGACATGAAGAACAGGAACAGGGACAGGCTAGCAGAACAGGGACCAGGACAGGACAGGGACACTGATCGCCTCAGGAATGAAGATAGGTTTGGCCAAACTCAGCAAACCGCTCAAAGAAGCTCGTCCTGAAAGTCGCTGGAAATAGGCGCACCGGAGCTGGAAAGAAGCTCGTCCTGAAAGTTGCTGGAAATAGGCGCACCCGATCTGGAAGGAAGCTCAAGCTGAGAGAAGCGGACCCGCGCACACAACTGCCCCTCACTGGCCGAAGGTACGCAGTTGCGCGCTATGGGGAATCATATGTCCTTAGAAACACAAAATGTCCTGGTAACCTTACAGCTTATTCCCTTTATTACGAATCGGACAGTTTACGATCCTGAAACATGGGACCAAATTGAGGTCAAGGTGTGGGACTCTGCTACTAAAAACGACAAGGTTGCGACGGGATTGCTCAGCACCTGGCGAGCAGTCTCTGAGGCCTTAAAGAGCCATGTGGGACCACAATCGGAAACGTGTGGTTTGCCAGACAGTGAGGGAGCTGCGGGCTCGTTTACTGATCCGCCTGCTACGCCATCGGCCCCCCCGCCGCTACTGCCATCGCAGGCCTTTGCTGTTACGCCCCGTGGTGACCCGAACGTTCCTTTTGATCCAGGCCCTATAGGCCCTGAAAAGGAGACGGATCGGTTTCCCTTCGATCCGGGAGGAATAGGATACATAGGGCCCGAAGGCCGAGTTGCTTAACAGCTTAAAGCGAGACATAGTGTTCCCACGGCTAGCCCTGGAACTCTCCGGGGTTTGTAATCAAGAAAAGGAATGGAAAATGGAGACTGCTATATGACCTGAGAAAACTTAATGAAGTCATGGAAGATATGGGAGCACTTCGACCAGGATTACCATCTCCAACTATGCTCCCCCACTCATGGACATTAATAGCAATAGACTTAAAGGATTGTTTGCTAAACCCCTGCCAGAATTTGGAAAACTTTGCTATGTTTATGTTTCAACTGATACCTTTTCTGTTTGTATTTTTGCATCTGTTCATGCAGGAGAAAAGGTAAAGGGTGTGTGTAAACATCTTCTGTCAGCTTTTGCGAAATTAGGAGTTCCAAAAATGATTAAAAGAGATAATGGGCCAAGATATGGGGCCCATGCAACCCACTTTGTTTTTCAACAATGGGGTATTCAACATCTGGCGGGTATACCTCATTCTCCCTGCGGGTCAAGCAATTATTGAACAGGCCCTTTGTACCCTAAAAGCTACGCTCCTAAAGGAAAAAAAGGGGGAATAGGGGTGTGACCCCCAGGAAAAGATAGCTAAAGCATGCTATCTTGTTAAATTTTTACATCGATGGACAGAGGAAGGTCCTTGCATCTGTCCATGCAGGAGAAAAGGCGACAGACAGAGCTGGGAGACAGACAGATCCGGGAGGCAGATCTGGGAGATAATCAGTTAAAGAAAGGGCACAAGTGATGGTAAAAAATTAAAGCACCAGTCATTGGGAAGGGCCCTACACTCTAATAACTTGGGGCCGAGGTTGCGCTTGTGTTTTAACAGGAGCCGGTCCTAGATGGGTGTCAGCACAATGGGTCCGTCCGGCCATCTCATCATCTGCTTTAACATGATCACAGCACTCTCCTCCGCGGTTTGGACTCCAGCTCAGCCAAAAAACAACGTATGGGAGGGTCCCGCTGGCATATGCAGGACGCACAAACAAGGACTCCAGGGGCTGGAGGAGCAGCCAAACGCCCCCCCCCCCGCCCCCCCCCGGCTGGGCAGCACTCGGTGCCTGCCTCTCCCAGGGATGTGGTTACAAAGTTTGTTAAAGATAGAATTAGTATGCCTGGTAGTTTCTCTCTGTGTTTTAGTTTGTGTTAATCGTGCTTTTTTATGTTAATAAAGAAGGGGGAGATGTGGGAGTGTGGCCATGGGGGTCGAAAAGCCCCATGGTTGGCGATAACATGGGACTCTTAAGGATGAGACCATCAGGAATGTAAAGAGTTGAGAGGGAACAAAGAAGGGTGATTCAGGAGGCGCCTTGTTGTCTCGGGTTGCTTGTTCTCCAGCCGTTAAGGCATGGGAGTTGCTGGGTGTTTGCTGTTGCCGGGCAAAGTTGTTGACCAACGAATAGTTAGTGGAAAAGTACTGCTGTGGGGCGAATGGTATAAGAAGGGAGCCTGTCCTCGAGAAATGATAATGAAGTTATGTCCTTACTCTGAGAGATGACGTTAGGCCCTCAGTAAGAGAGAGCTGAAGTTATGTCATCAATAAAGGAGTAGCAGTTACTGATCCTAAAAGAACCCTGGTGTCCGTGTGGTCATTTTGTCGCAAATGGCGCCCAAAGAGGGACATGAGGAAAACAAACAGGGACATGAAGAACAGGAACAGGGACAGGCTAGCAGAACAGGGACCAGGACAGGACAGGGACACTGATCGCCTCAGGAATGAAGATAGGTTCGGCTAAACTCAGCAAACCACTCAAAGAAGCTCGTCCTGAAAGTCGCTGGAAAGAAGCGCACCGGAGCTGGAAAGAAGCTCGTCCTGAAAGTTGCTGGAAATAGGCGCACCTGATCTGGAAGGAAGCTCAAGCTGAGAGAAGCGGACCCGCGCACACAACTGCCCCTCACTGGCCGAAGGTAAGCAGTTGCGCGCTATGGGGAATCATATGTCCTTAGAAACACAAAATGTCCTGGTAACCTTACAGCTTATTCCCTTTATTACGAATCGGACAGTTTACGATCCTGAAACATGGGACCAAATTGAGGTCAAGGTGTGGGACTCTGCTACTAAAAACGACAAGGTTGCGGCGGGATTGCTCAGCACCTGGCGAGCAGTCTCTGAGGCCTTAAAGAGCCATGTGGGACCACAATCGGAAACGTGTGGTTTGCCAGACAGTGAGGGAGCTGCGGGCTCGTTTACTGATCCGCCTGCTACGCCATCGCCCCCCCCGCCGCTACTGCCATCGCAGGCCTTTGCTGTTACGCCCCGTGGTGACCTGAACGTTCCTTTTGATCCAGGCCCTATAGGCCCTGAAAAGGAGACAGATCGGTTTCCCTTCGATCCGGGAGGAATAGGATACATAGGGCCCGAAGGCCGAGTTGCTTAACAGCTTAAAGCGAGACATATTGTTCCCACGGCTAGTCCTGGAACTCTCCGGGGTTTGTAATGAAGAAAAGGAATGGAAAATGGAGACTGCTATATGACCTGAGAAAACTTAATGAAGTCATGGAAGATATGGGAGCACTTCGACCAGGATTACCATCTCCAACTATGCTCCCCCACTCATGGACATTAATAGCAATAGACTTAAAGGATTGTTTGCTAAACCCGTGCCAGAATTTGGAAAACTTTGCTATGTTTATGTTTCAACTGATACCTTTTCTGTTTGTATTTTTGCATCTGTTCATGCAGGAGAAAAGGCAAAGGGTGTGTGTAAACATCTTCTGTCAGCTTTTGCGAAATTAGGAGTTCCAAGAATGATTAAAAGAGATAATGGGCCAAGATATGGGGCCCATGCAACCCACTTTGTTTTTCAACAGTGGGGTATTCAACATCTGGCGGGTATACCTCATTCTCCCTGCGGGTCAAGCAATTATTGAACAGGCCCATTGTACCCTAAAAGCTACGCTCCTAAAGGAAAAAAAGGGGGAATAGGGGTGTGACCCCCAGGAAAAGATAGCTAAAGCATGCTATCTTGTTAAATTTTTACATCGATGGACAGAGGAAGGTCCTTGCATCTGTCCATGCAGGAGAAAAGGCTCCAGACAGATCTGGGAGACAGACAGATCCGGGAGGCAGATCTGGGAGATAATCAGTTAAAGAAAGGGCACAAGTCATGGTAAAAAATTAAAGCACCGGTCATTGGGAAGGGCCCTACACTCTAATAACTTGGGGCCGAGGTTGCGCTTGTGTTTTAACAGGAGCCGGTCCTAGATGGGTGTCAGCACGATGGGTCCGTCCGGCCATCTCATCATCTGCTTTAACATGATCACAGCACTCTCCTCCGCGGTTTGGACTCCAGCTCAGCCAAAAAACAACGTATGGGAGGGTCCCGCTGGCATATGCAGGACGCACAAACAAGGACTCCAGGGGCTGGAGGAGCAGCCAAAGCGCCCCCCCCCCCGCCCCCCCCTGGCTGGGCAGCACTCGGTGCCTGCCTCTCCCAGGGATGTGGTTACAAAGTTTGTTAAAGATAGAATTAGTATGCCTGGTAGTTTCTCTCTGTGTTTTAGTTTGTGTTAATCGTGCTTTTTTATGTTAATAAAGAAGGGGGAGATGTGGGAGTGTGGCCATGGGGGTCAAAAAGCCCCATGGTTGGCGATAACATGGGACTCTTAAGGATGAGACCATCAGGAATGTAAAGAGTTGAGAGGGAACAAAGAAGGGTGATTCAGGAGGCGCCTTGTTGTCTCGGGTTGCTTGTTCTCCAGCCGTTAAGGCATGGGAGTTGCTGGGTGTTTGCTGTTGCCGGGCAAAGTTGTTGACCAACGAATAGTTAGTGGAAAAGTACTGCTGTGGGGCAAATGGTATAAGAAGGGAGCCTGTCCTCGAGAAATGATAATGAAGTTATGTCCTTACTCTGAGAGATGACGTTAGGCCCTCAGTAAGAGAGAGCTGAAGTTATGTCATCAATAAAGGAGTAGCAGTTACTGATCCTAAAAGAACCCTGGTGTCCGTGTGGTCATTTTGTCGCAAATGGCGCCCAAAGAGGGACATGAGGAAAACAAACAGGGACATGAAGAACAGGAACAGGGACAGGCTAGCAGAACAGGGACCAGGACAGGACAGGGACACTGATCGCCTCAGGAATGAAGATAGGTTCGGCCAAACTCAGCAAACCGCTCAAAGAAGCTCGTCCTGAAAGTCGCTGGAAATAGGCGCACCGGAGCTGGAAAGAAGCTCGTCCTGAAAGTCGCTGGAAATAGGCGCACCCGATCTGGAAGGAAGCTCAAGCTGAGAGAAGCGGACCCGCGCACACAACTGCCCCTCACTGGCCGAAGGTAAGCAGTTGCGCGCTATGGGGAATCATATGTCCTTAGAAACACAAAATGTCCTGGTAACCTTACAGCTTATTCCCTTTATTACGAATCGGACGGTTTACGATCCTGAAACATGGGACCAAATTGAGGTCAAGGTGTGGGACTCTGCTACTAAAAACGACAAGGTTGCGGCGGGATTGCTCAGCACCTGGCGAGCAGTCTCTGAGGCCTTAAAGAGCCATGTGGGACCACAATCGGAAACGTGTGGTTTGCCAGACAGTGAGGGAGCTGCGGGCTCGTTTACTGATCCGCCTGCTACGCCATCGGCCCCCCTGCCGCTACTGTCATCGCAGGCCTTTGCTGTTACGCCCCGTGGTGACCCAAACTTTCCTTTTGATCCAGGCCCTATAGGCCCTGAAAAGGAGACGGATCGGTTTCCCTTCGATCCGGGAGGAATAGGATACATAGGGCCCGAAGGCCAAGTTGCTTAACAGCTTAAAGCGAGACATATTGTTCCCACGACTAGCCCTGGAACTCTCCGGGGTTTGTAATCAAGAAAAGGAATGGAAAATGGAGACTGCTATATGACCTGAGAAAACTTAATGAAGTCATGGAAGATATGGGAGCACTTCGACCAGGATTACCATCTCCAACTATGCTCCCCCACTCATGGACATTAATAGCAATAGACTTAAAGGATTGTTTGCTAAACCCTTGCCAGAATTTGGAAAACTTTGCTATGTTTATGTTTCAACTGATACCTTTTCTGTTTGTATTTCTGCATCTGTTCATGCAGGAGAAAAGGCAAAGGGTGTGTGTAAACATCTTCTGTCAGCTTTTGCGAAATTAGGAGTTCCAAGAATGATTAAAAGAAATAATGGGCCAAGATATGGGGCCCATGCAACCCACTTTGTTTTTCAACAGTGGGGTATTCAACATCTGGCGGGTATACCTCATTCTCCCTACGGGTCAAGCAATTATTGAACAGGCCCATGGTACCCTAAAAGCTACGCTCCTAAAGGAAAAAAAGGGGGAATAGGGGTGTGACCCCCCAGGAAAAGATAGCTAAAGCATGCTATCTTGTTAAATTTTTACATCGATGGACAGAGGAAGGTCCTTGCATCTGTCCATGCAGGAGAAAAGGCTCCAGACAGAGCTGGGAGACAGACAGATCCGGGAGGCAGATCTGGGAGATAATCAGTTAAAGAAAGGGCACAAGTCACGGTAAAAAATTAAAGCACCAGTCATTGGGAAGGGCCCTACACTCTAATAACTTGGGGCCGAGGTTGCGCTTGTGTTTTAACAGGAGCCGGTCCTAGATGGGTGTCAGCACGATGGGTCCGTCCGGCCATCTCATCATCTGCTTTAACATGATCACAGCACTCTCCTCCGCGGTTTGGACTCCAGCTCAGCCAAAAAACAACGTATGGGAGGGTCCCGCTGGCATATGCAGGACGCACAAACAAGGACTCCAGGGGCTGGAGGAGCAGCCAAAGCGCCCCGCCCGCCCCCCCCCCTCCCGGCTGGGCAGCACTCGGTGCCTGCCTCTCCGAGGGATGTGGTTACAAAGTTTGTTAAAGATAGAATTAGTATGCCTGGTAGTTTTTCTCTGTGTTTTAATTTGTGTTAATCGTGCTTTTTTATGTTAATAAAGAAGGGGGAGATGTGGGAGTGTGGCCATGGAGGTCGAAAAGCCCCATGGTTGGCGATAACATCGGACTCTTAAGGATGAGACCATCAGGAATGTAAAGAGTTGAGAGGGAACAAAGAAGGGTGATTCAGGAGGCGCCTTGTTGTCTCCGGTTGCTTGTTCTCCAGCCGTTAAGGCATGGGAGTTGCTGGGTGTTTGCTGTTGCCGGGCAAAGTTGTTGACCAACGAATAGTTAGTGGAAAAGTACTGCTGTGGGGTGAATGGTATAAGAAGGGAGCCTGTCCTCGAGAAATGATAATGAAGTTATGTCCTTACTCTGAGAGATGAAGTTAGGCCCTCAGTAACAGAGAGAGCTGAAGTTATGTCATCAATAAAGGAGTAGCAGTTACTGATCCTAAAAGAACCCTGGTGTCCGTGTGGTCATTATGCCGCAAATGGCGCCCAAAGAGGGACATGAGGAAAACAAACAGGGACATGAAGAACAGGAACAGGGACAGGCTAGCAGAACAGGGACCAGGACAGGACAGGGACACTGATCGCCTCAGGAATGAAGATAGGTTTGGCCAAACTCAGCAAACCGCTCAAAGAAGCTCGTCCTGAAAGTCGCTGGAAATAGGCGCACCCGAGCTGGAAAGAAGCTCGTCCTGAAAGTCGCTGGAAATAGGCGCACCCGATCTGGAAGGAAGCTCAAGCTGAGAGAAGCGGACCCGCGCACACATCTGCACCTCACTGGCCGAAGGTAAGCAGTTGCACGCTATGGGGAATCATATGTCCTTAGAAACACAAAATGTCCTGGTAACCTTACAGCTTATTCCCTTTATTACGAATCGGACGGTTTACGATCCTGAAACATGGGACCAAATTGAGGTCAAGGTGTGGGACTCTGCTACTAAAAATGACAAGGTTGCGGCGGGATTGCTCAGCACCTGGCGAGCAGTCTCTGAGGCCTTAAAGAGCCATGTGGGACCACAATCGGAAACGTGTGGTTTGCCAGACAGTGAGGGAGCTGCGGGCTCGTTTACTGATCCGCCTGCTACGCCATCGGCCCCCCTGCCGCTACTGCCATCGCAGGCCTTTGCTGTTACGCCCCGTGGTGACCCAAACTTTCCTTTTGATCCAGGCCCTATAGGCCCTGAAAAGGAGACGGATCGGTTTCCCTTCGATCCGGGAGGAATAGGATACATAGGGCCCGAAGGCCAAGTTGCTTAACAGCTTAAAGCGAGACATATTGTTCCCACGACTAGCCCTGGAACTCTCCGGGGTTTGTAATCAAGAAAAGGAATGGAAAATGGAGACTGCTATATGACCTGAGAAAACTTAATGAAGTCATGGAAGATATGGGAGCACTTCGACCAGGATTACCATCTCCAACTATGCTCCCCCACTCATGGACATGAATAGCAATAGACTTAAAGGATTGTTTGCTAAACCCCTGCCAGAATTTGGAAAAGTTTGCTATGTTTATGTTTCAACTGATACCTTTTCTGTTTGTATTTTTGCATCTGTTCATGCAGGAGAAAAGGCAAAGGGTGTGTGTAAACATCTTCTGTCAGCTTTTGCGAAATTAGGAGTTCCAAGAATGATTAAAAGAGATAATGGGCCAAGATATGGGGCCCATGCAACCCACTTTGTTTTTCAACAGTGGGGTATTCAACATCTGGCGGGTATACCTCATTCTCCCTGCGGGTCAAGCAATTATTGAACAGGCCCATTGTACCCTAAAAGCTACGCTCCTAAAGGAAAAAAAGGGGGAATAGGGGTGTGACCCCCCAGGAAAAGATAGCTAAAGCATGCTATCTTGTTAAATTTTTACATCGATGGACAGAGGAAGGTCCTTGCATCTGTCCATGCAGGAGAAAAGGCTCCAGACAGAGCTGGGAGACAGACAGATCCGGGAGGCAGATCTGGGAGATAATCAGTTAAAGAAAGGGCACAAGTCACGGTAAAAAATTAAAGCACCAGTCATTGGGAAGGGCCCTACGCTCTAATAACTTGGGGCCGAGGTTGCGCTTGTGTTTTAACAGGAGCCGGTCCTAGATGGGTGTCAGCACGATGGGTCCGTCCGGCCATCTCATCATCTGCTTTAACATGATCACAGCACTCTCCTCCGCGGTTTGGACTCCAGCTCAGCCAAAAAACAACGTATGGGAGGGTCCCGCTGGCATATGCAGGACGCACAAACAAGGACTCCAGGGGCTGGAGGAGCAGCCAAAGCGCCCCCCCCCGCCCCCCCCAGCTGGGCAGCACTCGGTGCCTGCCTCTCCCAGGGATGTGGTTACAAAGTTTGTTAAAGATAGAATTAGTATGCCTGGTAGATTTTCTCTGTGTTTTAATTTGTGTTAATCGTGCTTTCTTAATTTGTGTTAATCGCGCTTTTTTATGTTAATAAAGAAGGGGGAGATGTGGGAGTGTGGCCATGGGGGTCGAAAAGCCCCATGGTTGGCGATAACATCGGACTCTTAAGGATGAGACCATCAGGAATGTAAAGAGTTGAGAGGGAACAAAGAAGGGTGATTCAGGAGGCGCCTTGTTGTCTCGGGTTGCTTGTTCTCCAGCCGTTAAGGCATGGGAGTTGCTGGGTGTTTGCTGTTGCCGGGCAAAGTTGTTGACCAACGAATAGTTAGTGGAAAAGTACTGCTGTGGGGTGAATGGTATAAGAAGGGAGCCTGTCCTTGATAAATGATAATGAAGTTATGTCCTTACTCTGAGAGATGAAGTTAGGCCCTCAGTAAGAGAGAGCTGAAGTTATGTCATCAATAAAGGAGTAGCAGCTACTGATCCTAAAAGAACCCTGGTGTCCGTGTGGTCATTATGCCGCAAATGGTGCCCAAAGAGGGACATGAGGAAAACAAACAGGGACATGAAGCACAGGAACAGGGACCGGCTAGCAGAACAGGGACCAGGACAGGACAGGGACACTGATCGCCTCAGGAATGAAGATAGGTTTGGCCAAACTCAGCAAACCGCTCAAAGAAGCTCGTCCTGAAAGTCGCTGGAAAGAAGCGCACCCGAGCTGGAAGGAAGCTCAAGCTGAGAGAAGCGGACCCGCGCACACAACTGCCCCTCACTGGCCGAAGGTAAGCAGTTGCGTGCTATGGGGAATCATATGTCCTTAGAAACACAAAATGTCCTGGTAACCTTACAGCTTATTCCCTTTATTACGAATCGGACAGTTTACGATCCTGAAACATGGGACCAAATTGAGGTCAAGGTGTGGGACTCTGCTACTAAAAACGACAAGGTTGCGGCGGGATTGCTCAGCACCTGGCGAGCAGTCTCTGAGGCCTTAAAGAGCCATGTGGGACCACAATCGGAAACGTGTGGTTTGCCAGACAGTGAGGGAGCTGCGGGCTCGTTTACTGATCCGCCTGCTACGCCATCGACCCCCCCGCCGCTACTGCCATCGCAGGCCTTTGCTGTTACGCCCCGTGGTGACCCGAACGTTCCTTTTGATCCAGGCCCTATAGGCCCTGAAAAGGAGACGGATCAGTTTCCCTTCGATCCGGGAGGAATAGGATACATAGGGCCCGAAGGCCGAGTTGCTTTACAGCTTAAAGCGAGACATATTGTTCCCACGACTAGCCCTGGAACTCTCCGGGGTTTGTAATCAAGAAAAGGAATGGAAAATGGAGACTGCTATATGACCGGAGAAAACTTAATGGAGTCATGGAAGATATGGGAGCACTTCGACCAGGATTACCATCTCCAACTATGCTCCCCCACTCATGGACATTAATAGCAATAGACTTAAAGGATTGTTTGCTAAACCCTTGCCAGAATTTGAAAACTTTGCTATGTTTATGTTTCAACTGATACCTTTTCTGTTTGTATTTTTGCATCTGTTCATGCAGGAGAAAAGGCTCCAGACAGATCTGGGAGACAGACAGATCCGGGAGGCAGATCTGGGAGATAATCAGTTAAAGAAAGGGCACAAGTCATGGTAAAAAATTAAAGCACCAGTCATTGGGAAGGGCCCTACACTCTAATAACTTGGGGCCGAGGTTGCGCTTGTGTTTAACAGGAGCCGGTCCTAGATGGGTGTCATCACGATGAGTCCGTCCAGCCGTCTCATCATCTGCTTTAACATGATCACAGCACTCTCCTCCGCGGTTTGGACTCCAGCTCAGCCAAAAAACAACGTATGGGAGGGTCCCGCTGGCATATGCAGGACGCACAAACAAGGACTCCAGGGGCTGGAGGAGCAGCCAAAGCGCCCCCCCCTGCCCCCCCCAGCTGGGCAGCACTCGGTGCCTGCCTCTCCCAGGGATGTGGTTACAAAGTTTGTTAAAGATAGAATTAGTATGCCTGGTAGTTTTTCTCTGTGTTTTAGTTTGTGTTATTCGCGCTTTTTTATGTTAATAAAGAAGGGGGAGATGTGGGAGTGTGGCCATGGAGGTCGAAAAGCTCCATGGTTGGCGATAACATCGGACTCTTAAGGATGAGACCATCAGGAATGTAAAGAGTTGAGAGGGAACAAAGAAGGGTGATTCAGGAGGCGCCTTGTTGTCTCGGGTTGCTTGTTCTCCAGCCGTTAAGGCATGGGAGTTGCTGGGTGTTTGCTGTTGCCGGGCAAAGTTGTTGACCAACGAATAGTTAGTGGAAAAGTACTGCTGTGGGGTGAATGGTATAAGAAGGGAGCCTGTCCTTGATAAATGATAATGAAGTTATGTCCTTACTCTGAGAGATGAAGTTAGGCCCTCAGTAAGAGAGAGCTGAAGTTATGTCATCAATAAAGGAGTAGCAGTTACTGATCCTAAAAGAACCCTGGTGTCCGTGTGGTCATTATGCCGTATATTATTAAGAGTAAAGAAGATTAATAGCATTTTGGTATGTAGCTCCAGAGTAAAAACCTTCAATTTCAAGGATTTTCTGCTAACATTTTGTATAGCATTAGATGGTCCTCAACAGGTAACAGTAGTTCTTGCTCAACTTCCTGTGCAGAGATTAAGTTGTAGATGCTGAAAAATGGATATTCCATAGCAAAGAGTTTAGAAAATCTTTAGGTGAATAATCAACTACTGATGTTAATCTGTAGCCGTCTTTCTAGTTTGTTCTAAAGTAGTCCTGTGATTAAATAGAGTTCAGCTGACATCAGTAAGCAGAGTAGAACAGAAAGAGAAGATTTTTAAAAGGAATCCATCTTAAAATCTAAAGAAGAAGGTTACAGCAGATTATTTACTGTAGAACAGATAAGAAATGCAAAAATGTGTTACTTTAATAGAACAGTTGCCTGTGAAAATGTCTACAGTAGCAATGAATACGAAATCTCAAAGCATCTTTTGTTGGAATCCAGATCACCAGGTCTTTTTTCCTCACTCTACCTTCTTTCCCTACTGTACTTCTGTGCCTTTATTTTTTTTTTTTGGATTTACAGTCATTTTGTGAGAAACACTCTGTTGCCAATAACATAGGCTCAGGCGAGGATCTCAGTGAAGCAACATTTTTATTCACGATTGCAATGGCAGGCGTCCCACAAGCAGAATCGCCCCTACTAGTTCCATAACACATTTTATATACTTTCTTTCTCGACAGCCGGGACACTCCCCTGTTTCCCCATTGACTGGGTAATCCAGGTTCACAATCTATCCGGTGCTTCACAGACAATGCATGGCCTCTAGTTGCCAGCCTGTTAATTTTCAGATTTCTTTTGACTTTTTTAGTCTTTGAAGTGGTAATTTTTCTTCACTTATCAGACTTGACTTGACACCGTGATTTTCGCCTAATTGCTCTAAGGAGTCTGGTTGTCTGCATTTTACAAGGTCATCTGCTAAGCTTTCTTATCACTGCAAGCATATTTCAATACCCCATTCCTTACCTTTAAACAATGTAACTCTGTGCAAAAACAATATTTTTATTCACGCAATTTTCAGGTAGACTTTTCATCATCTTATTCTGTGGTCTGACTAAAAACAGATATTATCCCCTCTGGTTATAGTGGCTTGAATGGGATTAGCCAATATCTCCTCTTGGGTATTGTAGTAGAAGGAAATGTACATCATTTGGCTATGAAATTCTCTGTGAAAGCAGTGGTTGTAGCTCATATTCTAATAAAAATATAAAAACACAGAAATACTTAATGTTTTTCATAGATGTTTTAGTGATTACTGCAACTCATTGACTTGCAGTTGCTGTCTCCTCCACTTTTCCCCCTTCCTAAGAAGTGTGAGAGACAAAGAAATGTTATTTTCATTGACACGACTTGATAAGTTGTAAATGTTTGATATGGCCCAACTATGCAATGGTTTCCTATCACTATGTGACAGCTGCCTTCTATGTTCCTGTGAAAGCATGGAGAGCTCTTAAAGGATTGCTAGTGAGCAATACTTCAAACACTACCTGGAACCTAAATATTAAGTGTTCACATTTCTTATGAGAAGCTTTGCTTGAAATATTCTGGCTTTTTGGAGTTGATATGTACATATAGAAATCCTTTTCACATTAGTTTTGGACACAATCAAAGGACAAAATCAACAAAGCCAGACCATTTGCTTCGCCTTAATCTGAAGTAACGCTGCATAAAATTTTCTCAAACATAAAGTAACTAGTCTGATTACTGTAAATAAGGACAGGATTAAAATATTGTTTGCTGTGTTCAAAGAAGTATAGTTATATCAGCGGCAAGACCAGTTGTTCTCTGGATACCTGGTACCCTGAGCTGGTGGAAGGGGATGGGGAACAGAATGTGGCCCTCACTATCCATGAGGAAATGGTTGGTGACCTGCTACAGCACTTGGATGTACGCAAGTCGATGGGGCCGGATGGGATCCACCGGAGGGTAGTGAGGGTTATTCTCACCCAGTATCAAATCCCCTTGAGGTACACACCGGACCTCCCCATTCTTTTGCATTACCCACCAAGTGCATCCAGGTCCCTGAGCAAAAGGAATCCCACAAATGGGTTTGCCTTTTCCCGAGGCAGGAGTAGCCCAGACTGTTTTACCCAGCATGTTTCTTATGTGCACTACAGGGACTTTATCCCCTTCTACAGTGCGTAACAGGTTTGATTGGGCAGGTCCAGCTCGGTTGGCAGATCCCCTAGCATTGACTAACCAGGTGGCCTTTGCCAAATGTGTGTCCCAATTTTTGAATGCCCCAGCACCCATTGCTTTCAGTGTAGTCTTTAACAGTCCATTGTATCGCTCAACTTTCCCAGAAGCTGGTGCATAATAGCGAATGTGATACACCCACTCAATACCATGTTCTTTGGCCCAAGTGTCTATAAGGTTGTTTCGGAAATGAGTCCCGTTGTCTGACTCAGTTCTTTCTGGGGTGCCATGTCGCCATAGGACTTGCTTTTCAAGGCCCAGGATAGTGTTCCGGGCGGTGGCATGGGGCACAGGATATGTTTCCAGCCATCCGGTGGTTGCTTCCACCATTGTAAGTACGTGGCGCTTGCCGTTGCGGGTTTGAGGGAGTGTGATGTAATCAATCTGCCAGGCCTCTCCATATTTATATTTCAGCCATCGTCCTCCATAACAAAGAGGCTTTGACCGTTTGGCTTGACTGCAGCACATGTTTCACAGTCAGGAATAACCTGTGCTATAGTGTCCATGGTCAGGTCCACCCCTCGATCACGAGCCCATCTGTAGGTTGCATCTCTACCTTGATGGCCTGAGGTGTCATGGGCCCATCGGGCTATAAATAATTCACCTTTATGTTGCCAGTCCAGGTCCACCTGAGCCACTTCAATCTTAGCAGCCTGATCCACCTGCTGGTTGTTTTGATGTTCTTCAGTAGCCCGATTCTTGGGCACGTGAGCATCTACATGGCGTACCTTTACAACCAGGTTCTCTACCCGGGCAGCAATATCTTGCCACAGTGCAGCAGCCCAGATGGGTTTGCCCCTGCGCTGCCAGTTGTTCTGCTTTCATTGCTGTAACCACCCCCACAGGGCATTTGCTACCATCCATGAATCAGTATAGAGATAGAGAACTGGCCACTTTTCTCGTTCAGCAATATCTAAAGCCAGCTGAATGGCTTTCACTTCTGCAAACTGACTCGATTCACCTTCTCCCTCAGTAGCTTCTGCAACTCATCGTGTAGGACTCCATACAGCAGCTTTCCATCTCCGATGCTTTCCCACAATACGACAGGACCCATCAGTGAACAGGGCATATTTCTTCTCATTTTCCGATAGCTTGTTGTACAGTGGGGCTTCTTCAGCACGAACCACCTCCTCCTCTGGTGATGTCCCAAAATATTTGCCTTCTGGCCAGTCCATAATCACTTTCAAGATTCCTGGGCGACTGGGGTTTCCTATTCGAGCCCGCTGAGTAATCAGTGCAACCCACTTGCTCCATGTAGCATCAGTTGCATGATGCGTAGAGGGGACCCTTCCTTTGAACATCCAGCCTAGTACCGGCAGTCGGGGTGCCAGGAGGAGCTGCGCTTCAGTACCGACCACTTCCGAAGCAGATCGAACTCCTTCATATGTGTCCTGGTTCCAGTTAGGACAGAGTTAATTTTTCCTCATAGTAGCTGGTAGGGTGCTATGTTTTGGATTAGGATGAGAAGAGCGCTGATAACATGCTGATGTTTTAATTGTTGCAGAGCAGTGTTTACACCAGGCCAAGGACTTTTCGGCTTCTCGCTCTGTCCTGCCAGAGAGCAGGCTAGGGGTGCAGCAGGAGCTGGGAGGGGACAGACCCAGGACAGCTGACCCAAACTGGCCAAAGGGGTATTCCATACCATCTGACGTCATGCTAAACAATATATAGGGGTGGCTGGCCGGGGTGGGGGGGCCGGCTGCTCGGGGATAGGCTGGGCATCGGTCAGCGGGTGGGGAGCAATTGCATTGTGCATCACTTGTTTTCTTACACATTATTATTATTAATACTATTATCATTATCACTATTATTATTATTATTGTTATTATTATATTCCTGTCTTAATAAACTGTCTTTACCTCAAATCACCGGCTTCACTTTCCCGTTTCTCTCCCCCATCCCAGAGAGGGAGGGGGGAGGGTGAGTGAACGGCTGTGTGGTGTTTAGCTGCCAGCCGGGTTAAACCACAACAATATGCTACCAATATCTCCTTTTTGGTTGGAGTATAGCGGGCCTCAGATCCACTGTATCCCCGACTCCAAAACCCTAGGGGTCGACCTCGAGTTTCCCCAGGCTCTTTCTGCCAGAGGCTCCAGGTGGGGCCACCTGCTGTGGTGTAGAGCACATTCTTTACATCTGGTCCTGTTCAGACTGGCCCTAGGGCTACTGCATGAACTATTTCCTGCTTAATTTGTTCAAAGGCTTGTCGTTGCTCAGGGCCCCATTCAAAAGCATTCTTCTTACAGGTTACTTGGTAGAGTGTGTTTACGATCAGACTGTAATTTGGAATATGCATTCTCCAAAACCCCACGACACCTAGGAAAGTTTGTTTCTTTTTTTGCTAGTTGGTGGAGGCATAGCTGTTATTTTGTTGATCACATCCATTGGGATTTGACGACGTCCATCTTGCCATTTTATTCCTAAAAACTGGATCTCTCGTGCAGGTCCTTTAACTTTATTCTGTTTTATGGCAAAACCGGCCTTCAGAAGGATTTGGACTAATTTCTTCCCTTTCTCGAAAACTTCTTCTGCAGTGTCACCCCACACAGTGATGTCATCGATGTACTGCAGGTGTTCAGGAGCTTCCCCCTGCTCCAGCGCAGACTGGATCAGTCCATGGCAAATGGTAGGGCTGTGTTTCCACCCCTGGGGCAGCCGATTCCAGGTGTATTGGACTCCCCTCCAAGTGAAAGCAAACTGTGGCCTGCACTGTGCTGCTAGAGGGATGGAGAAAAATGCATTAGCGATATCAATTGTGGCATACCACTTGGCTGCCTTTGATTCCAGTTCATACTGGAGTTCTAGCATGTCCGGCACTGCAGCACTCAGCGGTGGCGTGACTTCGTTCAGGCCACGATAGTCCACTGTTAGTCTCCACTCACCATTAGACTTTCGCACTGGCCATATGGGACTATTAAAAGGTGAATGAGTCTTGCTGATCCCTCCTTGGCTCTCCAGTTGACGAATTAGCTTATGGATGGGAATCAGGGAGTCTCGGTCGGTGCGATATTGCCACCGGTGCACAGTTGTGGTAGCGATTGGCACTTGTTGTTCTTTGACCCTCAGCAGCCCCACAACAGAAGGGTCCTCTGAGAGACCGGGCAAGGTAGACAACTGTTTAATGTCCTCTGTCTCTAAGGCAGCTATGCCAGAAGCCCAGCGGAACCCTTTTGGGTCCTTGAAATATCCTCTTCTAAGATAGTCCATGCAAAGGATGCATGGAGCATCCGGGCCAGTCACAATTCAGTGCTTTTGCCACTCATTCCCAGTTAGACTCACTTCAGCCTCCAATACAGTTAACTGCTGAGATCCCCCCATCACCCCATAAATACAGATGGGTTCTGGCCCTTTATGGCTTGATGGCATTACAGTACACTGTGCACCGGTGTCTACTAAAGCCTTATAATTCCGTGCATCTGACGTGCCAGGCCATCAAATCCACACAGTCCAATAAACTTGATTGTCCCTTTCCTCCCCCTGGCTGGAGGCAGGGTCCCTCTAGTCCTGGTCAGAATCTTCATTTCTGTGTCTGGAGGACTGCCTGCTGGAAGTTGTAGCAGCAAGTTTCTCAGAGAACCCGTTTTTTCTGATTGTTTTTCCTTGCAACTCACGTACCCGTGCCTCTAGGGTCGCAGTAGATTTTCCATCCCATTTTCTCATGTCCGCTCCATGGTCACGTAGGTAAAACCACAGGGTGGCACGGGGGGTGTACCCATTATATCCTCTTCCTTGCACAGAAGGATGCTTACCCCTAATAGCTGAGACACTGGTTTGTACCGGTGGGGAGGAAGATAAATTCTCTTTAAGTTGGTGGACCTCTTCAGAAAGTTTCTCCACAGCCAAGACGCAGGCCTGTAGGGAAGAGGAGACACTTTCTTCATACTGCCGGAGTTGTTTAGCCACTTCATCCACTGTGGGTTCCTCATCCTCTTTCCAGGCCATTACTGCCAATGAGCTGGCATATGATGATGGTGCACTCCGTACAAACTTCCCCCACATGGGTCGTGTACACTGGACTTCATCTGGATCTGTGGATATTTGTTCTTTGTCTAGGTCCTCATAAATCACCTCCCGTACGGCTAATTCCCTCAGGTACTGGATTCCCTTCTCCATAGTGGTCCACTTGCCTGGAAGACATACAATTTCTTCCCTGTAGGGATACCTTTCCTTCACAGCTGACAGGAGACGCCTCCAGAGGCTGTAAGGTCGTACTCCATCTCCAATTGCTTTGTCAATGCCTGCATCTCTAGCAAGGGATCCCAGCCGCCTGGCTTCCCTGCCCTCTAATTCCACATAATTGGCTCTGGTGTCCCAACACCGGAGCAGCCAGGTGACAAGCTGCTCACCTATACAGTGACTGAAATCTTTTCGCACGTCTTGTAGCTCACGCTTGTATAGGTTTCTGCTAGATACTGCTGTTTTTTTGGCATCTTCATCTTCATCCTCCTGCTCCTCTCATGGCCCGGCCTCATCTTCTCTATACTTAGACCTAGCAGAAGACTCTGCGTTCCAAACGACCTGACTCTTTATACCATTTTTTTCACCTTGGTTACAGGTGCAACCGACAGTGGTACAGTTTGTTTCCCTGGCTCAGCCTTGGGGCCCGTTTTAGGGCTTGGAGTGGCCGCCAGGTCTGTCACTGGGGTTATATTGGCATTGAGTGCAGCTCGGTAAGCGTAGGCCAAGCCCCAGCACGTTGCAGTGATTTCTGTATGTCTGGTACTGCCAGGGTGATGACACACCTTTTTCAAGCACTCTATCAGTTTTTTAGGATTTTTCAGTTGTTCAGGGGTAAATTTCCAAAGCACTGGAGGTGCCCACTGCTCTAGATGCCTGCCCATATCCTCCCACTCTCCCTGCCACTCATAACTATCCTGTCTCAGGACAGATCTCTGGATGACATTCTTAAGTATTTGTTTAACCTTAGACAAAACCTGAAGTGCATTCAGGAGACATAACAATGAGAACATGCTGGTCTGAAAATCCCAAGGATATTCGAAGTTTTGGAAAGCTACTATAACTCGCCTGGAGGAGAAGAAAGGGAGAGTGAACAAATGGGAAAAAACATCTTCCCCTGAACCCTCCATAGATTGGCTCCCTGAAGAAAAAGCATGAAAGGTGTAATTATTAACAGTTTCTGAGGTAGGGTTCCCAAAGTATGGAGTTGATGACAATGCTGAGTACAAATACCAGATTAGTCTCATGGCCGGTAATTTTATCATATTGTAAGCCGGTGTTACACAGTACAGCAAAATAATAACCTTGTACCAACCCCCAGAAGTGACAAGCAACACGACAGGGAACACATACAGTAAGTAATGTGCTATATAACTCAATTCGGAAAACAGGCACAGCAGACTTGACATCACAAAAATCGACATTATGATTAGTAACTATTAAACTGATGTAATGCTTATCAGAATCTTGTTTTAACACACTCTTGTCAGATACGTCATTATCTCAACCCTTCATGCCCCAGTTTGGGCACCAAAAGGACTGTTGTGGTTTTAACCCGGCCGGCAGCTAAACACCACACAGCCGTTTGCTCACCCTCCCCCCTCCCTCTCTGGGATGGGGGAGAGAAACGAGAAAACTGAAGCCTGTGGTTTGAGATAGAGACAGTTTATTAGGACAGAAAATATAATAATAATAATAATGTTGTTCTGGTTCCAGTTAGGACAGAGTTAATTTTTCCTCATAGTAGCTGGTAGGGTGCTATGTTTTGGATTAGGATGAGAAGAGCGCTGATAACATGCTGATGTTTTAATTGTTGCAGAGCAGTGTTTACACCAGGCCAAGGACTTTTTGGCTTCTCGCTCTGTCCTGCCAGAGAGCAGGCTGGGGGTGCAGCAAGAGCTGGGAGGGGACAGACCCAGGACAGCTGACCCAAACTGGCCAAAGGGGTATTCCATACCATCTGACGTCATCCTAAACAATATATAGGGGTGGCTGGCCGGGGTGGGGGGCCGGCTGCTCGGGGATAGGCTGGGCATCGGTCAGCGGGTGGGGAGCAATTGCATTGTGCATCACTTGTTTTCTTACACATTATTATTATTAATACTATTATCATTATCACTATTATTATTATTATTGTTATTATTATATTCCTGTCTTAATAAACTGTCTTTATCTCAAATCACCGGCTTCACTTTCCCGTTTCTCTCCCCCATCCCAGAGAGGGAGGGGGGAGGGTGAGCGAACGGCTATGTGGTGTTTAGCTGCCAGCCGGGTTAAACCACAACATAAGTACAAAACAAGTGATGCACAATACAATTGCTCACCACCCGCTGACCGATGCCCAGCCTATCCCTGAGCAGTTGGACCCCCCACATCGGCTAGCCACCCCTATATATTGTTTAGCATGGCGTCAGATGGTATGGAATACCCCTTTGGCCAGTTTGGGTCAGCTGTCCTGGGTCTGTCCCCTCCTAGCTCCTGCTGCACCCCTAGCCTGCCTGCTGGCAGGACAGAGCGAGAAGCCGAAAAGTCCTTGGCCTGGTGTAAACACTGCTCTGCTATTTGACCTGTGCCAATATATACATAACTGCTTCTCTCTCTGTTATCAGGTTTAAATAGTAGTCTAAAAGACGGGGTGGGGAGGGAAGGTGTCTTAATATTTTAAGCCCTTGGTTTGAAACACCTGGACAGTCTATATTTGCACACTTATTAATCCAGATAAAGTCTGTTGAGCTATTCTTTGCTGTCATGCTGAGTTTTAGAGATTTTTCAGGAGCAAATCTGAAAACAAGGCACCACTTATAGACACTTAATAGAGTCCTCAGTACCCTAGGTAAGACAATGAGTTCACTATTAGTGGGGTTTTGTGGGGAAAGAAATTGTCCCTTTCTATATGTGTAACTGTTGTGTGTGGCAGAAGATAGCTGGCTTACCCAGAGTCTGTCTCCATAGGGCTGCATCAACACTATCAGGAAATCGTGTTCAAGAGCTTCACACCCCAAATGCTCAGTTCTGGTTGTTCTGCCCAAACCCCGAGTTGCTGTGCTGTTTAGGATTAGCTGTGTATTCACAGCTTCCAATTCATTTTTTTTTAATCTGTATCCAAATAATTTGAAGCTGTGAGAGTTTTTTAAAGACCTGTAAAGATTAACAACACTGTTCTAGGAACCAAAGCATAATGCCTTTCTCAGACTTTCAGGGTTTGATTACTAATTGTTGTTGCTTAAGGCCACCATTCCTTCTCTGCTCTTTTCCTTCACAGAACACGGCTCTCTGTCCTGATTGAGTATAAGTGGGCAGCAATTGTACATAAACTGACATTCTGAAACAAAAATATATCATAAAAAAAGATAATATGGGATCTCCTGAGAACAGAGTAATTTAATAACTAATGAATAATCCCACTTTTATATACCATGTTGCCCTTGTCCAGATTCAGGGAAATCTCATGTTTCTGGCACAAAGGAAGATGTCACCTGTCATTTGCTTCTTTCTAGCTAGGTTTTCAAGCCTAGTTATTTTCCAACATGTGGATATGCTTCAGATCATTCAATTTTGGGATGGTAAATCCTCAGACCTTGCCACCATTCTTTCCAGTATGTGGGCTGTATCTTTCTGGTAGTCTGACCTTGACAGAAGCGAACCGAGGCCTTTCACCCTGTGGTATTAACTTTTGCTTAAAACTAATGTAGTTGCAAGTTCTTTACCTGAATCTTTTCCTTCAGAACAGATATTCACAGCTCCAGCTCACTTTTACTTTAACCTTTCCAGTATTGTGAGGCTGGCTGAGCTCAGATTCTCAGCTTTGTTGTCTTCTTTCTTCTTTCTCTGGTCCTAATGTCATGGAGCTGCTTTTTACTGATCAGGAGCTGGGCAGTGGAAAATGTCTCACAGTGCTAGAAGCTTCTACTAGCAGAGTCAAGGGCTGATGGCAGGGTGAGACCACTGCCTTTTTTGCCTGCATGGGAGCTTGTTCTCAAATTACTCTGATGCTTCCAGATCACAGGTGTGCTAAAAAGAAAGGGACAAATTTTGCTGGGTGTAATCAGTAAAATCTCCAAATAGAAGACCTTGTATCATAAAGGCCCACTTTACAGAGCCTGATGGCAGTAAGTAGCTTAGGAAGCCCAAAGACATGGTTTCCAAGGCAGGTAACTCAGCTGTGCGGTTCTGTCTAGAGGTAAGGTCTGCGTAGCAAATGCAGAGCATTGTGCAGGCCCTGGAAAGGGACCAAGAAGGGAGAGAGAACTCATCCCCATAGGGGCTGAGGGTGAATGTGGTGGATTGGTGTTGGCGAGCAGCTAAGGCAGAATGAGCATAGGGCAGCCATCACATAGGCAGGGCCTACACAGGGCCTGGGGACAGTGGGCAGGCTGGGGCTTCAGGGGATTGCACACCTGCAGCTCAGGGAGCAGGCATGGGTCCTGGGCAGAGCAGGGCAGTCTGTGCGAGGACAGTCAGAGCTGGTGGTGCCCTTAGGGCCCTGAGGATTAGTGTCATGTAATCAAAAATTCTCCTTCCAATTTTGAAGTCTACTTTTATGCTTGTTTTGTGAATGAAATACCATCGCAAGGGGCTTCAAAAACGCCCATCAGTGAAATGAAAGCTAATCACAGCATCAAGGGGAACTAGCGTGCACAACCATCATGTGGTTCAGTCTGCCCTTAAGCTTGTGGTTCTCCTGATCAAGTTGGTGGAGGCTAAAATACATTTATTCATTTATTTGTTTTTATTAAGTCTATTAAGGTAAGGAGTAAGTCTATAAGACTTACTCAGGGGCATGTAAAAGAAGTTTTGAGGGCTTTTTGGTGGCTCGCTGGCCCATTCCTCAGAACCACTTTGGGGAGATTTCCCCCATTTGGGGAGGGAGATTTTCCTCCTTTTCCACTGTATCTAGAGAGCATATCTTGTGAGCTTAACCCAGTAGACTTTATGTATGTGGGCAGGGAAGGGAGGATAAATTCACCCTCCCTCTGAATGCCCGCAGTATTGAGAGTAGCACGTTGTCTCCAAGGTAGGCAGGTGCCAGCTCCACACAGGCACAGACAATAAACCCTGACAATCAACAACTCTGTCGGTCACCCTACTCTGTCCGGTGTCCTAAAATGTCAAATAAGCAGGTTTCACTAGTGCTAACTCCTTTGAATAAAAATATTTTGAATTAGCACTTTGCAGTAACACAGTAAAGCACTGAAAGTAAATTATTTATATCTTCCAGCTGGTAAACAGCTCTTCTTATTGTGGTTTTGGTATTTTGTTGTTGTTAGGTTTTTTATTATTATTTTATTATTATTTATTTTATTATTTTTATGGTGTTCCTTTGCTTGTGATTGAGTGACATCCTAATGAGCAACAGATACTTTACCATGTGTGCTGCACAGCATGAAGCTTTACAGAGCCTGGAGACACGAGGAAATACCTAGGCATTTGTATTGTGAATGGTTATAGAGCAGCAGATGGGTAAATCAGCACTGCAGTATTCTTTTAATAACATCATAATACATTTATTCTACTTGTAGAACCAGGGGATTATCTTCATAGGTTACTGTTATGATTTTATCCACTATTTAATGCACTATTCTGAGGCTCCTCTATGCCACTGTAAAAAGTGCAGTATTTCTCTTTATTTGAGAAAGCTCTGGATATGGGTACCATGATTTCTAAAGCTTTCACATCACATTTTCTGCCTATAATGTATATTTTTTGATGGAGAAAGGAAAAACAGCATGCTTCTTGTCAGTGCCTCTGTGCAACATACTTCTGGTTCCATACCGTGTAGATAAATGTCAGCCTTCTCAGTATTCATATTCCTGGAGCAGAGGCTGCTGAGGTTAACATGCTGCTGGTGGTCTTTGTGTGTCTACAGCTGTATGTGTCTGGGGCTTTGCTAGCAACCACAGTGTCTCTCAGATGTGTTTCAGAGTTTGTTTGTTTGTTTGTTTTTTACATTAGCCTTCAGTCTCTTCCTGCTTGGGACAGGCCAAATAACCCAGAGTTCATACTACAAAACATTAAGCTGATTTTTACATTTTCCAAACTTCTGGTATTCTGTTGCTGGTCAGAGCAACGGAATTGAAACCAAGACATAAGAAGAAAGCAAACAAAATACAGTTTTCCAAAACCCAGGGTGAAATATAAGGGAGAAAAAAAGAAAATGAATCTAGTCACGGACACTGAGAAAACCTAAAACTAATCTGTAGTTCCAGTAAGTAGTATGAAATTCAATAAAGAAGCAGCAATGTGAAATGCATCTAACCACATTCTTAACAGATCTATAAAATCAGGGGGTGGAAATGTAAAATATTTGATGAGGTGTTTATTGAAATAATATTTCCAAAATTTAAATCCAAGTTGGTGTGCCAGAAAGAAGCATAAAGTTTGTGGTACATGATGTGCCATTTTTTGGCAAAGTATCTGCTTTTAATACTGGTCCTGATCTTTCTGGAAAACTACATGCAATTACTGTCAGATTTCATTTCATCCCAAACTGCAGTTGAGGGGTATCTTTGGCTTCACTGAATTTGCTGCAATTAAAATTACAGTAAATCTAGCAATGATGGCAGAACCTACACAGAAAGTCTGTGAAGCCATAGTCATCCTGCACAAGATATGCATGCACAATTTCTGCATGTACACTGATTCCAGTGTGTTGGATTGGATTTACCACTTAGGTGCTACTGCGCCAAACAACTTTGCACAGAAATGAAAACAAGCACTACAAGTATGGCAATGAGTCACACCATGCCTTCAAGACTTCTTTTCCTTTGTTCTAATATAGTCAGGAGGACAGATTAATGCCTGCTGATGTATGACAATAAAAATAAGTAACATGCTAAACCTAGTAGATACTCATCCAATCTTCTAAGTCACAGGCCATCTGAAGTTGATGACAGTCTTTCCAAGGTTTTCCAAGTGTTTGGATTCTGACCAATGTAAAGATCACAAGATTAAATTTACCAGCTGCTAATTCTTTTTATATGCACATAAGAAACAGTTAAAGCAAGTACTCTCCAAATTCAGCAACTGTTCTTCCATCCTCAACACTTTTTTACAGAAACAGAGGAACTGTTACAGTAGCTTAGACCACTTGACCATGGAGTCCTGTCCATCGGTAGCTTCAGAGAAAGAAGCAGAAAATAAGGAATTAAGTCAATCTCAAATGCTCCTTCCCTATGAATATCCCCCAATCCTCACTATTTAGAAACTAGTTTATGACCTGAAGGCTTTATATCCCATGAAAAACGTATCAATCAGAGAGACCTGATGCTTATATGGATAAACCACAGTATCTGAAGCTCATGCCGGGTTACTGGTTACCATGTACGATTCTTATTGCATGATCTCTCAGATGAGTAACACCTGGAGCATCTCTGTTGCACTGGAAAACATCCATATTTCTGCAGTAATCATATGAAGATAAGCAGCTCCACTGCAGACATCTCAACAGTACCAAACTGGATATCCCAGACTCCCCTTCTTCCCATGTAGAAGCCTACCACAAACCTGTTTTTCTTCTCTTCAATGTCAGTAGCAATTGCTCTGAACTGATTTGCTTCCCCTGCAGCTTTCAGGGAAGAACAAAACTGTCTGAGCTAAAACTTCTTCCCACAGTGCTTCCAGTTGAGCTCAACCTTTTTAAAGACCACAGGAAATTCCTATGTTAAGGTGCTTTATAAATCAGCTTGTATATTGAATTCAATGACCTGTTCCTGTGAAATTGCCAGAATGATCTGAAAGTGAGCATTATTAAATGGGGGTTTTCCCTCTTTCTCTCTTAGGATGGATTTATAAACTTCTTGGAGTTCATAGCTGCAATAAATTTGGTTATACGAGGGAAAATTGACCAAAAATTGAAATGGTATTTTAAGCTATATGATGCTGATGGAAAGGGATGTATTGACAAAAAAGAACTATTAAGCATATTCATGGTAAGCAAATTATAACGAATAATAATTGCATTTGGCATAGCGCATTATCTCTGAAACAGTAGTTCATCACATATGGTATTTTACCTAATGCTTTACAGTCATAAAATCAGAACTGTTCTGGCTAGTGACACTCTTGTCATTGGTTTCTTGCTTACTGAAATAAACGTATCTAAGTACTGTTTTACTTTAAACCATAATTCTCTATATATACTGCTTTACTGAAAGTGAAAAACTGTAGAAACAGTAGAAACATTATTGAGATGAACTGTATAAGAAGGCAGGGTAGAACTGAAGTAGTATAATGAATAAAACAGCTGTTTAAAAGCACTTATGCCAGTTTGTTGTGGAAAAATGTCTTCTCAAACTGAACTTTAAGCACGAAAAAATATAGATGCCAAAATATTCAAATATTTTCATTCTTTTTGAAAAACTTTTAAATTTCTTTACTACAAATGCCATTACTTGTTTTTTACTAAATTAACTTGGGGAAAGTTAATTTTACCATTAAATCCTGCACTGACATTTTGATACAAATATTGTAGATATTTTTTTTTTTCTGAAAATGGGTCTATTTCAAACCCACAAACCAAAGCAGTGTAATTCTTTCTGCACAATGATTTTCATATTTTTCAACTTGCTCTAGTGAGCTAATATTTTGCACTTCAGTAGCTGCTTTCAACCAAAAGATATTATAGGGTTCCTTACAAATAAGACTGACTTTTAATACCTCTTTTTAAACGTACAGAACTTGTTACAGATCAAGGTTTTGCTGCAGGGAGCATAAAATCTAAATAGGGATTTAATGAAGAAAGTAGTTTTCTAAGATTCTGTCTTGCTGCTGGTACCTGGCTAGTAACTCTTAGAGACTTTCAAGAGCTGCTGCCTCAAATGAAAGGTACCAGAGCTAGATTAGCCATGTAGTCAAACAAATAAAGTTGATGCACCTCCTTCTAAAGAACAGCTTTCTAAATGCAGAAGGAGAGGCTGCATAGACCAGATTTCTCACCATTTAAGACTAATGTAATCTTTCTGTTGTTGATATTCTCCATCACTTATTACTTGAAAGCATAGATGCAGCTGCCTTTGTATTGGACATGACCCAAAAAGAGAATTAAAACATTTTAATGTAAATATTTCTTTTTTATTTTAACAGGTTTAAAAACTTGCACTTCTCTTTTGGACTAAGAGACCTTTAACTTAAACCTGCACAAGCCATTTGACTTATGCTACAAGAAAATAGGTGGACTCTAAACAAAAATAAAAATACTGGCTCACAGCCAGTAAGGGCTCTGATTATACTGAGCATCAGTAAACAAGGGTTTATCCAAAAAGATATATCAGATCTGAGACATGAATATAAATCAAATATGGAAAGGAGCGAAAAGGAAAGGAGAGGAAAGGAGCGGA
>NW_028153508.1:0-15000 GCF_964211835.1 Anser anser
CATTTTCTGCCATCAAAAAGTGCTCTCAGCGGAAGCCTTTGGGTACACCTGAACTCCCTGGGGGAGCCTTTACGCAACCCCACACTCAACAGAACTCTGCGTCTTCACTCTTTCCTAACAACCCTAAACATAACCCTAACCGCAACAAGAAGCTGAACCCGAGTTAGACCCGAAAAAACACGTACGGTGCCACTTTCTGCCATCCAAAAGTGCTCTCAGCGGAAGCCTTTGGGTACACCTGAACTCCCTGGGGAAGCCTTTACGCAACCCCACACTCAACAGGACTCTGCGTCTTCACTCTTTCCTAACAACCCTAAACATAACCCTAACCGCAACAAGAAGCTGAACCCGAGTTAGACCCGAAAAAACACGGACGGTGCCACTTTCTGCCATCCAAAAGTGCTCTCAGCGGAAGCCTTTGGGTACACCTGAACTCCCTGGGGGAGCCTTTACGCAACCCCACACTCAACAGGACTCTGCGTCTTCACTCTTTCCTAACAACCCTAAACATAACCCTAACCGCAACAAGAAGCTCAACCCGAGTTAGACCCGAAAAAACACGTACGGTGCCACTTTCTGCCATCAAAAAGTGCTCTGAGCGGAAGCCTTTGGGTACACCTGAACTCCCTGGGGGAGCCTTTACGCAACCCCACACTCAACAGGACTCTGCGTCTTCACTCTTTCCTAACAACCCTAAACATAACCCTAACCGCAACAAGAAGCTGAACCCGAGTTAGACCCGAAAAAACACGTACGGTGCCACTTTCTGCCATCAAAAAGTGCTCTCAGCAGAAGCCTTTGGGTACACCTGAACTCCCTGGGGGAGCCTTTACGCAACCCCACACTCAACAGGACTCTGCGTCTTCACTCTTTCCTAACAACCCTAAACATAACCCTAACCGCAACAAGAAGCTGAACCTGAGTTAGACCCGAAAAAACACGTACGGTGCCACTTTCTGCCATCAAAAAGTGCTCTCAGCGGAAGCCTTTGGGTACACCTGAACTCCCTGGGGGAGCCTTTACGCAACCCCACACTCAACAGGACTCTGCGTCTTCACTCTTTCCTAACAATCCTAAACATAACCCTAACCGCAACAAGAAGCTGAACCCGAGTTAGACCCGAAAAAACACGTACGGTGCCACTTTCTGCCATCAAAAAGTGCTCTCAGCGGAAGCCTTTGGGTACACCTGAACTCCCTGGGGGAGCCTTTACGCAACCCCACACTCAACAGGACTCTGCGTCTTCACTCTTTCCTAACAACCCTAAACATAACCCTAACCGCAACAAGAAGCTGAACCCGAGTTAGACCCGAAAAAACACGTACGGTGCCACTTTCTGCCATCAAAAAGTGCTCTCAGCGGAAGCCTTTGGGTACACCTGAACTCCCTGGGGGAGCCTTTACGCAACCCCACACTCAACAGGACTCTGCGTCTTCACTCTTTCCTAACAACCCTAAACATAACCCTAACCGCAACAAGAAGCTGAACCCGAGTTAGACCCGAAAAAACACGTACGGTGCCACTTTCTGCCATCAAAAAGTGCTCTGAGCGGAAGCCTTTGGGTACACCTGAACTCCCTGGGGGAGCCTTTACGCAACCCCACACTCAACAGGACTCTGCGTCTTCACTCTTTCCTAACAACCCTAAACATAACCCTAACCGCAACAAGAAGCTGAACCCGAGTTAGACCCGAAAAAACACGTACGGTGCCACTTTCTGCCATCAAAAAGTGCTCTCAGCGGAAGCCTTTGGGTACACCTGAACTCCCTGGGGGAGCCTTTACGCAACCCCACACTCAACAGGACTCTGCGTCTTCACTCTTTCCTAACAACCCTAAACATAACCCTAACCGCAACAAGAAGCTGAACCCGAGTTAGACCCGAAAAAACACGTACGGTGCCACTTTCTGCCATCAAAAAGTGCTCTCAGCGGAAGCCTTTGGGTACACCTGAACTCCCTGGGGGAGCCTTTACGCAACCCCACACTCAACAGGACTCTGCGTCTTCACTCTTTCCTAACAACCCTAAACATAACCCTAACCGCAACAAGAAGCTGAACCCGAGTTAGACCCGAAAAAACACGGACGGTGCCACTTTCTGCCATCAAAAAGTGCTCTCAGCGGAAGCCTTTGGGTACACCTGAACTCCCTGGGGGAGCCTTTACGCAACCCCACACTCAACAGGACTCTGCGTCTTCACTCTTTCCTAACAACCCTAAACATAACCCTAACCGCAACAAGAAGCTGAACCCGAGTTAGACCCGAAAAAACACGTACGGTGCCACTTTCTGCCATCCAAAAGTGCTCTCAGCGGAAGCCTTTGGGTACATGTGAACTCCCTGGGGGAGCCTTTACACAACCCCACACTCAACAGGACTCTGCGTCTTCACTCTTTCCTAACAACCCTAAACATAACCCTAACCGCAACAAGAAGCTGAACCCGAGTTAGACCCGAAAAAACACGTACGGTGCCACTTTCTGCCATCAAAAAGTGCTCTCAGCGGAAGCCTTTGGGTACACCTGAACTCCCTGGGGGAGCCTTTACGCAACCCCACACTCAACAGGACTCTGCGTCTTCACTCTTTCCTAACAACCCTAAACATAACCCTAACCGCAACAAGAAGCTGAACCCGAGTTAGACCCGAAAAAACACGTACGGTGCCACTTTCTGCCATCCAAAAGTGCTCTCAGCGGAAGCCTTTGGGTACACCTGAACTCCCTGGGGGAGCCTTTACGCAACCCCACACTCAACAGGACTCTGCGTCTTCACTCTTTCCTAACAACCCTAAACATAACCCTAACCGCAACAAGAAGCTGAACCCGAGTTAGACCCGAAAAAACACGTACGGTGCCACTTTCTGCCATCAAAAAGTGCTCTCAGCGGAAGCCTTTGGGTACACCTGAACTCCCTGGGGGAGCCTTTACGCAACCCCACACTCAACAGGACTCTGCGTCTTCACTCTTTCCTAACAACCCTAAACATAACCCTAACCGCAACAAGAAGCTGAACCCGAGTTAGACCCGAAAAAACACGTACGGTGCCACTTTCTGCCATCCAAAAGTGCTCTCAGCGGAAGCCTTTGGCTACACCTGAACTCCCTGGGGGAGCCTTTACGCAACCCCACACTCAACAGGACTCTGCGTCTTCACTCTTTCCTAACAACCCTAAACATAACCCTAACCGCAACAAGAAGCTGAACCCGAGTTAGACCCGAAAAAAACACGTACGGTGCCACTTTCTGCCATCAAAAAGTGCTCTCAGCGGAAGCCTTTGGGAACACCTGAACTCCCTGGGGGAGCCTTTACGCAACCCCACACTCAACAGGACTCTGCGTCTTCACTCTTTCCTAACAACCCTAAACATAACCCTAACCGGAACAAGAAGCTGAACCCGAGTTAGACCCGAAAAAACACGTACGGTGCCATTTTCTGCCATCAAAAAGTGCTCTCAGCGGAAGCCTTTGGGTACACCTGAACTCCCTGGGGGAGCCTTTACGCAACCCCACACTCAACAGAACTCTGCGTCTTCACTCTTTCCTAACAACCCTAAACATAACCCTAACCGCAACAAGAAGCTGAACCCGAGTTAGACCCGAAAAAACACGTACGGTGCCACTTTCTGCCATCCAAAAGTGCTCTCAGCGGAAGCCTTTGGGTACACCTGAACTCCCTGGGGAAGCCTTTACGCAACCCCACACTCAACAGGACTCTGCGTCTTCACTCTTTCCTAACAACCCTAAACATAACCCTAACCGCAACAAGAAGCTGAACCCGAGTTAGACCCGAAAAAACACGGACGGTGCCACTTTCTGCCATCCAAAAGTGCTCTCAGCGGAAGCCTTTGGGTACACCTGAACTCCCTGGGGGAGCCTTTACGCAACCCCACACTCAACAGGACTCTGCGTCTTCACTCTTTCCTAACAACCCTAAACATAACCCTAACCGCAACAAGAAGCTGAACCCGAGTTAGACCCGAAAAAACACGTACGGTGCCACTTTCTGCCATCAAAAAGTGCTCTCAGCGGAAGCCTTTGGGTACACCTGAACTCCCTGGGGGAGCCTTTACGCAACCCCACACTCAACAGGACTCTGCGTCTTCACTCTTTCCTAACAACCCTAAACATAACCCTAACCGCAACAAGAAGCTGAACCCGAGTTAGACCCGAAAAAACACGTACGGTGCCACTTTCTGCCATCCAAAAGTGCTCTCAGCGGAAGCCTTTGGCTACACCTGAACTCCCTGGGGGAGCCTTTACGCAACCCCACACTCAACAGGACTCTGCGTCTTCACTCTTTCCTAACAACCCTAAACATAACCCTAACCGCAACAAGAAGCTGAACCCGAGTTAGACCCGAAAAAAACACGTACGGTGCCACTTTCTGCCATCAAAAAGTGCTCTCAGCGGAAGCCTTTGGGAACACCTGAACTCCCTGGGGGAGCCTTTACGCAACCCCACACTCAACAGGACTCTGCGTCTTCACTCTTTCCTAACAACCCTAAACATAAGCCTAACCGGAACAAGAAGCTGAACCCGAGTTAGACCCGAAAAAACACGTACGGTGCCATTTTCTGCCATCAAAAAGTGCTCTCAGCGGAAGCCTTTGGGTACACCTGAACTCCCTGGGGGAGCCTTTACGCAACCCCACACTCAACAGAACTCTGCGTCTTCACTCTTTCCTAACAACCCTAAACATAACCCTAACCGCAACAAGAAGCTGAACCCGAGTTAGACCCGAAAAAACACGTACGGTGCCACTTTCTGCCATCCAAAAGTGCTCTCAGCGGAAGCCTTTGGGTACACCTGAACTCCCTGGGGGAGCCTTTACGCAACCCCACACTCAACAGGACTCTGCGTCTTCACTCTTTCCTAACAACCCTAAACATAACCCTAACCGCAACAAGAAGCTGAACCCGAGTTAGACCCGAAAAAACACGGACGGTGCCACTTTCTGCCATCCAAAAGTGCTCTCAGCGGAAGCCTTTGGGTACACCTGAACTCCCTGGGGGAGCCTTTACGCAACCCCACACTCAACAGGACTCTGCGTCTTCACTCTTTCCTAACAACCCTAAACATAACCCTAACCGCAACAAGAAGCTGAACCCGAGTTAGACCCGAAAAAACACGTACGGTGCCACTTTCTGCCATCAAAAAGTGCTCTCAGCGGAAGCCTTTGGGTACACCTGAACTCCCTGGGGGAGCCTTTACGCAACCCCACACTCAACAGGACTCTGCGTCTTCACTCTTTCCTAACAACCCTAAACATAACCCTAACCGCAACAAGAAGCTGAACCCGAGTTAGACCCGAAAAAACACGTACGGTGCCACTTTCTGCCATCCAAAAGTGCTCTCAGTGGAAGCCTTTGGGTACACCTGAACTCCCTGGGGGAGCCTTTACGCAACCCCACACTCAACAGGACTCTGCGTCTTCACTCTTTCCTAACAACCCTAAACATAACCCTAACCGCAACAAGAAGCTGAACCCGAGTTAGACCCGAAAAAACACGTACGGTGCCACTTTCTGCCATCAAAAAGTGCTCTCAGCGGAAGCCTTTGGGTACACCTGAACTCCCTGGGGGAGCCTTTACGCAACCCCACACTCAACAGGACTCTGCGTCTTCACTCTTTCCTAACAACCCTAAACATAACCCTAACCGCAACAAGAAGCTGAACCCGAGTTAGACCCGAAAAAACACGTACGGTGCCACTTTCTGCCATCAAAAAGTGCTCTCAGCGGAAGCCTTTGGGTACACCTGAACTCCCTGGGGGAGCCTTTACGCAACCCCACACTCAACAGGACTCTGCGCCTTCACTCTTTCCTAACAACCCTAAACATAACCCTAACCGCAACAAGAAGCTGAACCCGAGTTAGACCCGAAAAAACACGTACGGTGCCACTTTCTGCCATCAAAAAGTGCTCTCAGCGGAAGCCTTTGGGTACACCTGAACTCCCTGGGGGAGCCTTTACGCAACCCCACACTCAACAGGACTCTGCGTCTTCACTCTTTCCTAACAACCCTAAACATAACCCTAACCGCAACAAGAAGCTGAACCCGAGTTAGACCCGAAAAAACACGTACGGTGCCACTTTCTGCCATCCAAAAGTGCTCTCAGCGGAAGCCTTTGGGTACACCTGAACTCCCTGGGGGAGCCTTTACGCAACCCCACACTCAACAGGACTCTGCGTCTTCACTCTTTCCTAACAACCCTAAACATAACCCTAACCGCAACAAGAAGCTGAACCCGAGTTAGACCCGAAAAAACACGTACGGTGCCACTTTCTGCCATCCAAAAGTGCTCTCAGCGGAAGCCTTTGGGTACACCTGAACTCCCTGGGGGAGCCTTTACGCAACCCCACACTCAACAGGACTCTGCGTCTTCACTCTTTCCTAACAACCCTAAACATAACCCTAACCGCAACAAGAAGCTCAACCCGAGTTAGACCCGAAAAAAACACGTACGGTGCCACTTTCTGCCATCAAAAAGTGCTCTCAGCGGAAGCCTTTGGGTACACCTGAACTCCCTGGGGGAGCCTTTACGCAACCCCACACTCAACAGGACTCTGCGTCTTCACTCTTTCCTAACAACCCTAAACATAACCCTAACCGCAACAAGAAGCTGAACCCGAGTTAGACCCGAAAAAACACGTACGGTGCCACTTTCTGCCATCAAAAAGTGCTCTCAGCGGAAGCCTTTGGGTACACCTGAACTCCCTGGGGGAGCCTTTACGCAACCCCACACTCAACAGGACTCTGCGTCTTCACTCTTTCCTAACAACCCTAAACATAACCCTAACCGCAACAAGAAGCTGAACCCGAGTTAGACCCGAAAAAACACGGACGGTGCCACTTTCTGCCATCAAAAAGTGCTCTCAGCGGAAGCCTTTGGGTACACCTGAACTCCCTGGGGGAGCCTTTACGCAACCCCACACTCAACAGGACTCTGCGTCTTCACTCTTTCCTAACAACCCTAAACATAACCCTAACCGCAACAAGAAGCTGAACCCGAGTTAGACCCGAAAAAACACGTACGGTGCCACTTTCTGCCATCCAAAAGTGCTCTCAGCGGAAGCCTTTGGGTACACCTGAACTCCCTGGGGGAGCCTTTACGCAACCCCACACTCAACAGGACTCTGCGTCTTCACTCTTTCCTAACAACCCTAAACATAACCCTAACCGCAACAAGAAGCTGAACCCGAGTTAGACCCAAAAAAACACGTACGGTGCCACTTTCTGCCATCCAAAAGTGCTCTCAGCGGAAGCCTTTGGGTACACCTGAACTCCCTGGGGGAGCCTTTACGCAACCCCACACTCAACAGGACTCTGCGTCTTCACTCTTTCCTAACAACCCTAAACATAACCCTAACCGCAACAAGAAGCTGAACCCGAGTTAGACCCGAAAAAAACACGTACGGTGCCACTTTCTGCCATCAAAAAGTGCTCTCAGCGGAAGCCTTTGGGAACACCTGAACTCCCTGGGGGAGCCTTTACGCAACCCCACACTCAACAGGACTCTGCGTCTTCACTCTTTCCTAACAACCCTAAACATAAGCCTAACCGGAACAAGAAGCTGAACCCGAGTTAGACCCGAAAAAACACGTACGGTGCCATTTTCTGCCATCAAAAAGTGCTCTCAGCGGAAGCCTTTGGGTACACCTGAACTCCCTGGGGGAGCCTTTACGCAACCCCACACTCAACAGAACTCTGCGTCTTCACTCTTTCCTAACAACCCTAAACATAACCCTAACCGCAACAAGAAGCTGAACCCGAGTTAGACCCGAAAAAACACGTACGGTGCCACTTTCTGCCATCCAAAAGTGCTCTCAGCGGAAGCCTTTGGGTACACCTGAACTCCCTGGGGGAGCCTTTACGCAACCCCACACTCAACAGGACTCTGCGTCTTCACTCTTTCCTAACAACCCTAAACATAACCCTAACCGCAACAAGAAGCTGAACCCGAGTTAGACCCGAAAAAACACGGACGGTGCCACTTTCTGCCATCCAAAAGTGCTCTCAGCGGAAGCCTTTGGGTACACCTGAACTCCCTGGGGGAGCCTTTACGCAACCCCACACTCAACAGGACTCTGCGTCTTCACTCTTTCCTAACAACCCTAAACATAACCCTAACCGCAACAAGAAGCTGAACCCGAGTTAGACCCGAAAAAACACGTACGGTGCCACTTTCTGCCATCAAAAAGTGCTCTCAGCGGAAGCCTTTGGGTACACCTGAACTCCCTGGGGGAGCCTTTACGCAACCCCACACTCAACAGGACTCTGCGTCTTCACTCTTTCCTAACAACCCTAAACATAACCCTAACCGCAACAAGAAGCTGAACCCGAGTTAGACCCGAAAAAACACGTACGGTGCCACTTTCTGCCATCCAAAAGTGCTCTCAGTGGAAGCCTTTGGGTACACCTGAACTCCCTGGGGGAGCCTTTACGCAACCCCACACTCAACAGGACTCTGCGTCTTCACTCTTTCCTAACAACCCTAAACATAACCCTAACCGCAACAAGAAGCTGAACCCGAGTTAGACCCGAAAAAACACGTACGGTGCCACTTTCTGCCATCAAAAAGTGCTCTCAGCGGAAGCCTTTGGGTACACCTGAACTCCCTGGGGGAGCCTTTACGCAACCCCACACTCAACAGGACTCTGCGTCTTCACTCTTTCCTAACAACCCTAAACATAACCCTAACCGCAACAAGAAGCTGAACCCGAGTTAGACCCGAAAAAACACGTACGGTGCCACTTTCTGCCATCCAAAAGTGCTCTCAGCGGAAGCCTTTGGGTACACCTGAACTCCCTGGGGGAGCCTTTACGCAACCCCACACTCAACAGGACTCTGCGTCTTCACTCTTTCCTAACAACCCTAAACATAACCCTAACCGCAACAAGAAGCTGAACCCGAGTTAGACCCGAAAAAACACGTACGGTGCCACTTTCTGCCATCCAAAAGTGCTCTCAGCGGAAGCCTTTGGGTACACCTGAACTCCCTGGGGGAGCCTTTACGCAACCCCACACTCAACAGGACTCTGCGTCTTCACTCTTTCCTAACAACCCTAAACATAACCCTAACCGCAACAAGAAGCTCAACCCGAGTTAGACCCGAAAAAAACACGTACGGTGCCACTTTCTGCCATCAAAAAGTGCTCTCAGCGGAAGCCTTTGGGTACACCTGAACTCCCTGGGGGAGCCTTTACGCAACCCCACACTCAACAGGACTCTGCGTCTTCACTCTTTCCTAACAACCCTAAACATAACCCTAACCGCAACAAGAAGCTGAACCCGAGTTAGACCCGAAAAAACACGTACGGTGCCACTTTCTGCCATCAAAAAGTGCTCTCAGCGGAAGCCTTTGGGTACACCTGAACTCCCTGGGGGAGCCTTTACGCAACCCCACACTCAACAGGACTCTGCGTCTTCACTCTTTCCTAACAACCCTAAACATAACCCTAACCGCAACAAGAAGCTGAACCCGAGTTAGACCCGAAAAAACACGTACGGTGCCACTTTCTGCCATCAAAAAGTGCTCTCAGCGGAACCCTTTGGGTACACCTGAACTCCCTGGGGGAGCCTTTACGCAACCCCACACTCAACAGGACTCTGCGTCTTCACTCTTTCCTAACAACCCTAAACATAACCCTAACCGCAACAAGAAGCTGAACCCGAGTTAGACCCGAAAAAACACGTACGGTGCCACTTTCTGCCATCCAAAAGTGCTCTCAGCGGAAGCCTTTGGGTACACCTGAACTCCCTGGGGGAGCCTTTACGCAACCCCACACTCAACAGGACTCTGCGTCTTCACTCTTTCCTAACAACCCTAAACATAACCCTAACCGCAACAAGAAGCTGAACCCGAGTTAGACCCGAAAAAACACGTACGGTGCCACTTTCTGCCATCCAAAAGTGCTCTCAGCGGAAGCCTTTGGGTACACCTGAACTCCCTGGGGGAGCCTTTACGCAACCCCACACTCAACAGGACTCTGCGTCTTCACTCTTTCCTAACAACCCTAAACATAACCCTAACCGCAACAAGAAGCTGAACCCGAGTTAGACCCGAAAAAAACACGTACGGTGCCACTTTCTGCCATCAAAAAGTGCTCTCAGCGGAAGCCTTTGGGAACACCTGAACTCCCTGGGGGAGCCTTTACGCAACCCCACACTCAACAGGACTCTGCGTCTTCACTCTTTCCTAACAACCCTAAACATAAGCCTAACCGGAACAAGAAGCTCAACCCGAGTTAGACCCGAAAAAACACGTACGGTGCCACTTTCTGCCATCAAAAAGTGCTCTCAGCGGAAGCCTTTGGGTACACCTGAACTCCCTGGGGGAGCCTTTACGCAACCCCACACTCAACAGGACTCTGCGTCTTCACTCTTTCCTAACAACCCTAAACATAACCTTAACCGCAACAAGAAGCTGAACCCGAGTTAGACCCGAAAAAACACGTACGGTGCCACTTTCTGCCATCAAAAAGTGCTCTCAGCGGAAGCCTTTGGGTACACCTGAACTCCCTGGGGGAGCCTTTACGCAACCCCACACTCAACAGGACTCTGCGTCTTCACTCTTTCCTAACAACCCTAAACATAACCCTAACCGCAACAAGAAGCTGAACCCGAGTTAGACCCGAAAAAACACGTACGGTGCCACTTTCTGCCATCCAAAAGTGCTCTCAGCGGAAGCCTTTGGGTACACCTGAACTCCCTGGGGGAGCCTTTACGCAACCCCACACTCAACAGGACTCTGCGTCTTCACTCTTTCCTAACAACCCTAAACATAACCCTAACCGCAACAAGAAGCTGAACCCGAGTTAGACCCAAAAAAACACGTACGGTGCCACTTTCTGCCATCAAAAAGTGCTCTCAGCGGAAGCCTTTGGGTACACCTGAACTCCCTGGGGGAGCCTTTACGCAACCCCACACTCAACAGGACTCTGCGTCTTCACTCTTTCCTAACAACCCTAAACATAACCCTAACCGGAACAAGAAGCTGAACCCGAGTTAGACCCGAAAAAACACGTACGGTGCCACTTTCTGCCATCAAAAAGTGCTCTCAGCGGAAGCCTTTGGGTACACCTGAACTCCCTGGGGGAGCCTTTACGCAACCCCACACTCAACAGGACTCTGCGTCTTCACTCTTTCCTAACAACCCTAAACATAACCCTAACCGCAACAAGAAGCTGAACCCGAGTTAGACCCGAAAAAACACGTACGGTGCCACTTTCTGCCATCAAAAAGTGCTCTCAGGGAAGCCTTTGGGTACACCTGAACTCCCTGGGGGAGCCTTTACGCAACCCCACACTCAACAGGACTCTGCGTCTTCACTCTTTCCTAACAACCCTAAACATAACCCTAACCGCAACAAGAAGCTGAACCCGAGTTAGACCCGAAAAAACACGTACGGTGCCACTTTCTGCCATCAAAAAGTGCTCTCAGCGGAAGCCTTTGGGTACACCTGAACTCCCTGGGGGAGCCTTTACACAACCCCACACTCAACAGGACTCTGCGTCTTCACTCTTTCCTAACAACCCTAAACATAACCCTAACCGCAACAAGAAGCTGAACCCGAGTTAGACCCGAAAAAACACGTACGGTGCCACTTTCTGCCATCCAAAAGTGCTCTCAGCGGAAGCCTTTGGGTACACCTGAACTCCCTGGGGGAGCCTTTACGCAACCCCACACTCAACAGGACTCTGCGTCTTCACTCTTTCCTAACAACCCTAAACATAACCCTAACCGCAACAAGAAGCTGAACCCGAGTTAGACCCGAAAAAACACGTACGGTGCCACTTTCTGCCATCAAAAAGTGCTCTCAGCGGAAGCCTTTGGGTACACCTGAACTCCCTGGGGGAGCCTTTACGCAACCCCACACTCAACAGGACTCTGCGTCTTCACTCTTTCCTAACAACCCTAAACATAACCCTAACCGCAACAAGAAGCTGAACCCGAGTTAGACCCGAAAAAACACGTACGGTGCCACTTTCTGCCATCAAAAAGTGCTCTCAGCGGAAGCCTTTGGGTACACCTGAACTCCCTGGGGGAGCCTTTACGCAACCCCACACTCAACAGGACTCTGCGTCTTCACTCTTTCCTAACAACCCTAAACATAACCCTAACCGCAACAAGAAGCTCAACCCGAGTTAGACCCGAAAAAAAACGTACGGTGCCACTTTCTGCCATCCAAAAGTGCTCTCAGCGGAAGCCTTTGGGTACACCTGAACTCCCTGGGGGAGCCTTTACGCAACCCCACACTCAACAGGACTCTGCGTCTTCACTCTTTCCTAACAACCCTAAACATAACCCTAACCGCAACAAGAAGCTGAACCCGAGTTAGACCCAAAAAAACACGTACGGTGCCACTTTCTGCCATCCAAAAGTGCTCTCAGCGGAAGCCTTTGGCTACACCTGAACTCCCTGGGGGAGCCTTTACGCAACCCCACACTCAACAGGACTCTGCGTCTTCACTCTTTCCTAACAACCCTAAACATAACCCTAACCGCAACAAGAAGCTCAACCCGAGTTAGACCCGAAAAAAACACGTACGGTGCCACTTTCTGCCATCAAAAAGTGCTCTCAGCGGAAGCCTTTGGGAACACCTGAACTCCCTGGGGGAGCCTTTACGCAACCCCACACTCAACAGGACTCTGCGTCTTCACTCTTTCCTAACAACCCTAAACATAACCCTAACCGCAACAAGAAGCTGAACCCGAGTTAGACCCGAAAAAACACGTACGGTGCCACTTTCTGCCATCCAAAAGTGCTCTCAGTGGAAGCCTTTGGGTACACCTGAACTCCCTGGGGGAGCCTTTACGCAACCCCACACTCAACAGGACTCTGCGTCTTCACTCTTTCCTAACAACCCTAAACATAACCCTAACCGCAACAAGAAGCTGAACCCGAGTTAGACCCGAAAAAACACGTACGGTGCCACTTTCTGCCATCCAAAAGTGCTCTCAGCGGAAGCCTTTGGGTACACCTGAACTCCCTGGGGGAGCCTTTACGCAACCCCACACTCAACAGGACTCTGCGTCTTCACTCTTTCCTAACAACCCTAAACATAACCCTAACCGCAACAAGAAGCTGAACCCGAGTTAGACCCGAAAAAACACGTACGGTGCCACTTTCTGCCATCAAAAAGTGCTCTCAGCGGAAGCCTTTGGGTACACCTGAACTCCCTGGGGGAGCCTTTACGCAACCCCACACTCAACAGGACTCTGCGCCTTCACTCTTTCCTAACAACCCTAAACATAACCCTAACCGCAACAAGAAGCTGAACCCGAGTTAGACCCGAAAAAACACGTACGGTGCCACTTTCTGCCATCAAAAAGTGCTCTCAGCGGAAGCCTTTGGGTACACCTGAACTCCCTGGGGGAGCCTTTACGCAACCCCACACTCAACAGGACTCTGCGTCTTCACTCTTTCCTAACAACCCTAAACATAACCCTAACCGCAACAAGAAGCTGAACCCGAGTTAGACCCGAAAAAACACGTACGGTGCCACTTTCTGCCATCAAAAAGTGCTCTCAGCGGAAGCCTTTGGGTACACCTGAACTCCCTGGGGGAGCCTTTACGCAACCCCACACTCAACAGGACTCTGCGTCTTCACTCTTTCCTAACAACCCTAAACATAACCCTAACCGCAACAAGAAGCTCAACCCGAGTTAGACCCGAAAAAACACGTACGGTGCCACTTTCTGCCATCCAAAAGTGCTCTCAGCGGAAGCCTTTGGGTACACCTGAACTCCCTGGGGGAGCCTTTACGCAACCCCACACTCAACAGGACTCTGCGTCTTCACTCTTTCCTAACAACCCTAAACATAACCCTAACCGCAACAAGAAGCTCAACCCGAGTTAGACCCGAAAAAAACACGTACGGTGCCACTTTCTGCCATCAAAAAGTGCTCTCAGCGGAAGCCTTTGGGTACACCTGAACTCCTTGGGGGAGCCTTTACGCAACCCCACACTCAACAGGACTCTGCGTCTTCACTCTTTCCTAACAACCCTAAACATAACCCTAACCGCAACAAGAAGCTCAACCCGAGTTAGACCCGAAAAAACACGTACGGTGCCACTTTCTGCCATCAAAAAGTGCTCTCAGCGGAAGCCTTTGGGTACACCTGAACTCCCTGGGGGAGCCTTTACGCAACCCCACACTCAACAGGACTCTGCGTCTTCACTCTTTCCTAACAACCCTAAACATAACCCTAACCGCAACAAGAAGCTGAACCCGAGTTAGACCCGAAAAAACACGTACGGTGCCACTTTCTGCCATCAAAAAGTGCTCTCAGCGGAAGCCTTTGGGTACACCTGAACTCCCTGGGGGAGCCTTTACGCAACCCCACACTCAACAGGACTCTGCGTCTTCACTCTTTCCTAACAACCCTAAACATAACCCTAACCGCAACAAGAAGCTCAACCCGAGTTAGACCCGAAAAAACACGTACGGTGCCACTTTCTGCCATCCAAAAGTGCTCTCAGCGGAAGCCTTTGGGTACACCTGAACTCCCTGGGGGAGCCTTTACGCAACCCCACACTCAACAGGACTCTGCGTATTCACTCTTTCCTAACAACCCTAAACATAACCCTAACCGCAACAAGAAGCTGAACCCGAGTTAGACCCAAAAAAACACGTACGGTGCCACTTTCTGCCATCCAAAAGTGCTCTCAGCGGAAGCCTTTGGCTACACCTGAACTCCCTGGGGGAGCCTTTACGCAACCCCACACTCAACAGGACTCTGCGTCTTCACTCTTTCCTAACAACCCTAAACATAACCCTAACCGCAACAAGAAGCTCAACCCGAGTTAGACCCGAAAAAAACACGTACGGTGCCACTTTCTGCCATCAAAAAGTGCTCTCAGCGGAAGCCTTTGGGAACACCTGAACTCCCTGGGGGAGCCTTTACGCAACCCCACACTCAACAGGACTCTGCGTCTTCACTCTTTCCTAACAACCCTAAACATATCCCTAACCGCAACAAGAAGCTGAACCCGAGTTAGACCCG
>NW_028153508.1:20000-43670 GCF_964211835.1 Anser anser
GAACTCCCTGGGGGAGCCTTTACGCAACCCCACACTCAACAGGACTCTGCGTCTTCACTCTTTCCTAACAACCCTAAACATAACCCTAACCGCAACAAGAAGCTGAACCCGAGTTAGACCCGAAAAAACACGTACGGTGCCACTTTCTGCCATCAAAAAGTGCTCTCAGCGGAAGCCTTTGGGTACACCTGAACTCCCTGGGGGAGCCTTTACGCAACCCCACACTCAACAGGACTCTGCGTCTTCACTCTTTCCTAACAACCCTAAACATAACCCTAACCGCAACAAGAAGCTCAACCCGAGTTAGACCCGAAAAAACACGTACGGTGCCACTTTCTGCCATCAAAAAGTGCTCTCAGCGGAAGCCTTTGGGTACACCTGAACTCCCTGGGGGAGCCTTTACGCAACCCCACACTCAACAGGACTCTACGCCTTCACTCTTTCCTAACAACCCTAAACATAACCCTAACCGCAACAAGAAGCTCAACCCGAGTTAGACCCGAAAAAACACGTACGGTGCCACTTTCTGCCATCCAAAAGTGCTCTCAGCGGAAGCCTTTGGGTACACCTGAACTCCCTGGGGGAGCCTTTACGCAACCCCACACTCAACAGGACTCTGCGTCTTCACTCTTTCCTAACAACCCTAAACATAACCCTAACCGCAACAAGAAGCTGAACCCGAGTTAGACCCGAAAAAACACGTACGGTGCCACTTTCTGCCATCAAAAAGTGCTCTCAGCGGAAGCCTTTGGGTACACCTGAACTCCCTGGGGGAGCCTTTACGCAACCCCACACTCAACAGGACTCTGCGTCTTCACTCTTTCCTAACAACCCTAAACATAACCCTAACCGCAACAAGAAGCTGAACCCGAGTTAGACCCGAAAAAACACGTACGGTGCCACTTTCTGCCATCCAAAAGTGCTCTCAGCGGAAGTCTTTGGGTACACCTGAACTCCCTGGGGGAGCCTTTACGCAACCCCACACTCAACAGGACTCTACGCCTTCACTCTTTCCTAACAACCCTAAACATAACCCTAACCGGAACAAGAAGCTCAACCCGAGTTAGACCCGAAAAAACACGTACGGTGCCACTTTCTGCCATCAAAAAGTGCTCTCAGCGGAAGCCTTTGGGTAGACCTGAACTCCCTGGGGGAGCCTCTACGCAACCCCACACTCAACAGGACTCTGCGTCTTCACTCTTTCCTAACAACCCTAAACATAACCCTAACCGCAACAAGAAGCTGAACCCGAGTTAGACCCGAAAAAACACGTACGGTGCCACTTTCTGCCATCCAAAAGTGCTCTCAGCGGAAGCCTTTGGGTACACCTGAACTCCCTGGGGGAGCCTTTACGCAACCCCACACTCAACAGGACTCTGCGTCTTCACTCTTTCCTAACAACCCTAAACATAACCCTAACCGCAACAAGAAGCTGAACCCGAGTTAGACCCGAAAAAACACGTACGGTGCCACTTTCTGCCATCAAAAAGTGCTCTCAGCGGAAGCCTTTGGGTACACCTGAACTCCCTGGGGGAGCCTTTACGCAACCCCACACTCAACAGGACTCTGCGTCTTCACTCTTTCCTAACAACCCTAAACATAACCCTAACCGCAACAAGAAGCTGAACCCGAGTTAGACCCGAAAAAACACGTACAGTGCCACTTTCTGCCATCAAAAAGTGCTCTCAGCGGAAGCCTTTGGGTACACCTGAACTCCCTGGGGGAGCCTTTACGCAACCCCACACTCAACAGGACTCTGCGTCTTCACTCTTTCCTAACAACCCTAAACATAACCCTAACCGCAACAAGAAGCTGAACCCGAGTTAGACCCGAAAAAACACGTACGGTGCCACTTTCTGCCATCCAAAAGTGCTCTCAGCGGAAGCCTTTGGGTACACCTGAACTCCCTGGGGGAGCCTTTATGCAACCCCACACTCAACAGGACTCTGCGTCTTCACTCTTTCCTAACAACCCTAAACATAACCCTAACCGCAACAAGAAGCTCAACCCGAGTTAGACCCGAAAAAAACACGTACGGTGCCACTTTCTGCCATCAAAAAGTGCTCTCAGCGGAAGCCTTTGGGTACACCTGAACTCCCTGGGGGAGCCTTTACGCAACCCCACACTCAACAGGACTCTGCGTCTTCACTCTTTCCTAACAACCCTAAACATAAGCCTAACCGGAACAAGAAGCTCAACCCGAGTTAGACCCGAAAAAACACGTACGGTGCCACTTTCTGCCATCAAAAAGTGCTCTCAGCGGAAGCCTTTGGGTACACCTGAACTCCCTGGGGGAGCCTTTACGCAACCCCACACTCAACAGGACTCTGCGTCTTCACTCTTTCCTAACAACCCTAAACATAACCCTAACCGCAACAAGAAGCTCAACCCGAGTTAGACCCGAAAAAACACGTACGGTGCCACTTTCTGCCATCCAAAAGTGCTCTCAGCGGAAGCCTTTGGGTACACCTGAACTCCCTGGGGGAGCCTTTACGCAACCCCACACTCAACAGGACTCTGCGTCTTCACTCTTTCCTAACAACCCTAAACATAACCCTAACCGCAACAAGAAGCTGAACCCGAGTTAGACCCAAAAAAACACGTACGGTGCCACTTTCTGCCATCCAAAAGTGCTCTCAGCGGAAGCCTTTGGCTACACCTGAACTCCCTGGGGGAGCCTTTACGCAACCCCACACTCAACAGGACTCTGCGTCTTCACTCTTTCCTAACAACCCTAAACATAACCCTAACCGCAACAAGAAGCTCAACCCGAGTTAGACCCGAAAAAAACACGTACGGTGCCACTTTCTGCCATCAAAAAGTGCTCTCAGCGGAAGCCTTTGGGTACACCTGAACTCCCTGGGGGAGCCTTTACGCAACCCCACACTCAACAGGACTCTACGCCTTCACTCTTTCCTAACAACCCTAAACATAAGCCTAACCGGAACAAGAAGCTCAACCCGAGTTAGACCCGAAAAAACACGTACGGTGCCACTTTCTGCCATCAAAAAGTGCTCTCAGCGGAAGCCTTTGGGTACACCTGAACTCCCTGGGGGAGCCTTTACGCAACCCCACACTCAACAGGACTCTGCGTCTTCACTCTTTCCTAACAACCCTAAACATAACCCTAACCGCAACAAGAAGCTCAACCCGAGTTAGACCCGAAAAAACACGTACGGTGCCACTTTCTGCCATCAAAAAGTGCTCTCAGCGGAAGCCTTTGGGTACACCTGAACTCCCTGGGGGAGCCTTTACGCAACCCCACACTCAACAGGACTCTGCGTCTTCACTCTTTCCTAACAACCCTAAACATAACCCTAACCGCAACAAGAAGCTGAACCCGAGTTAGACCCAAAAAAACACGTACGGTGCCACTTTCTGCCATCCAAAAGTGCTCTCAGCGGAAGCCTTTGGCTACACCTGAACTCCCTGGGGGAGCCTTTACGCAACCCCACACTCAACAGGACTCTGCGTCTTCACTCTTTCCTAACAACCCTAAACATAACCCTAACCGCAACAAGAAGCTCAACCCGAGTTAGACCCGAAAAAAACACGTACGGTGCCACTTTCTGCCATCAAAAAGTGCTCTCAGCGGAAGCCTTTGGGAACACCTGAACTCCCTGGGGGAGCCTTTACGCAACCCCACACTCAACAGGACTCTGCGTCTTCACTCTTTCCTAACAACCCTAAACATAACCCTAACCGCAACAAGAAGCTCAACCCGAGTTAGACCCGAAAAAACACGTACGGTGCCACTTTGTGCCATCAAAAAGTGCTCTCAGCGGAAGCCTTTGGGTACACCTGAACTCCCTGGGGGAGCCTTTACGCAACCCCACACTCAACAGGACTCTGCGTCTTCACTCTTTCCTAACAACCCTAAACATAACCCTAACCGCAACAAGAAGCTGAACCCGAGTTAGACCCGAAAAAACACGTACGGTGCCACTTTCTGCCATCAAAAAGTGCTCTCAGCGGAAGCCTTTGGGTACACCTGAACTCCCTGGGGGAGCCTTTACGCAACCCCACACTCAACAGGACTCTGCGTCTTCACTCTTTCCTAACAACCCTAAACATAACCCTAACCGCAACAAGAAGCTCAACCCGAGTTAGACCCGAAAAAACACGTACGGTGCCACTTTCTGCCATCAAAAAGTGCTCTCAGCGGAAGCCTTTGGGTACACCTGAACTCCCTGAGGGAGCCTTTACGCAACCCCACACTCAACAGGACTCTGCGTCTTCACTCTTTCCTAACAACCCTAAACATAACCCTAACCGCAACAAGAAGCTCAACCCGAGTTAGACCCAAAAAAACACGTACGGTGCCACTTTCTGCCATCAAAAAGTGCTCTCAGCGGAAGCCTTTGGGTACACCTGAACTCCCTGGGGGAGCCTTTACGCAACCCCACACTCAACAGGACTCTGCGTCTTCACTCTTTCCTAACAACCCTAAACATAACCCTAACCGCAACAAGAAGCTCAACCCGAGTTAGACCCGAAAAAACACGTACGGTGCCACTTTCTGCCATCCAAAAGTGCTCTCAGCGGAAGCCTTTGGGTACACCTGAACTCCCTGGGGGAGCCTTTACGCAACCCCACACTCAACAGGACTCTGCGTCTTCACTCTTTCCTAACAACCCTAAACATAACCCTAACCGCAACAAGAAGCTGAACCCGAGTTAGACCCAAAAAAACACGTACGGTGCCACTTTCTGCCATCAAAAAGTGCTCTCAGCGGAAGCCTTTGGGTACACCTGAACTCCCTGGGGGAGCCTTTACGCAACCCCACACTCAACAGGACTCTGCGTCTTCACTCTTTCCTAACAACCCTAAACATAACCCTAACCGCAACAAGAAGCTCAACCCGAGTTAGACCCGAAAAAACACGTACGGTGCCACTTTCTGCCATCCAAAAGTGCTCTCAGCGGAAGCCTTTGGGTACACCTGAACTCCCTGGGGGAGCCTTTACGCAACCCCACACTCAACAGGACTCTGCGTCTTCACTCTTTCCTAACAACCCTAAACATAACCCTAACCGCAACAAGAAGCTGAACCCGAGTTAGACCCAAAAAAACACGTACGGTGCCACTTTCTGCCATCCAAAAGTGCTCTCAGCGGAAGCCTTTGGCTACACCTGAACTCCCTGGGGGAGCCTTTACGCAACCCCACACTCAACAGGACTCTGCGTCTTCACTCTTTCCTAACAACCCTAAACATAACCCTAACCGGAACAAGAAGCTCAACCCGAGTTAGACCCGAAAAAAACACGTACGGTGCCACTTTCTGCCATCAAAAAGTGCTCTCAGCGGAAGCCTTTGGGTACACCTGAACTCCCTGGGGGAGCCTTTACGCAACCCCACACTCAACAGGACTCTGCGTCTTCACTCTTTCCTAACAACCCTAAACATAACCCTAACCGCAACAAGAAGCTGAACCCGAGTTAGACCCAAAAAAACACGTACGGTGCCACTTTCTGCCATCAAAAAGTGCTCTCAGCGGAAGCCTTTGGGTACACCTGAACTCCCTGGGGGAGCCTTTACGCAACCCCACACTCAACAGGACTCTGCGTCTTCACTCTTTCCTAACAACCCTAAACATAACCCTAACCGCAACAAGAAGCTGAACCCGAGTTAGACCCGAAAAAACACGTACGGTGCCACTTTCTGCCATCAAAAAGTGCTCTCAGCGGAAGCCTTTGGGTACACCTGAACTCCCTGGGGGAGCCTTTACGCAACCCCACACTCAACAGGACTCTGCGTCTTCACTCTTTCCTAACAACCCTAAACATAACCCTAACCGCAACAAGAAGCTGAACCCGAGTTAGACCCGAAAAAACACGTACGGTGCCACTTTCTGCCATCAAAAAGTGCTCTCAGCGGAAGCCTTTGGGTACACCTGAACTCCCTGGGGGAGCCTTTACGCAACCCCACACTCAACAGGACTCTGCGTCTTCACTCTTTCCTAACAACCCTAAACATAACCCTAACCGCAACAAGAAGCTCAACCCGAGTTAGACCCGAAAAAACACGTACGGTGCCACTTTCTGCCATCCAAAAGTGCTCTCAGCGGAAGCCTTTGGGTACACCTGAACTCCCTGGGGGAGCCTTTACGCAACCCCACACTCAACAGGACTCTGCGTCTTCACTCTTTCCTAACAACCCTAAACATAACCCTAACCGCAACAAGAAGCTGAACCTGAGTTAGACCCGAAAAAACACGTACGGTGCCACTTTCTGCCATCAAAAAGTGCTCTCAGCGGAAGCCTTTGGGTACACCTGAACTCCCTGGGGGAGCCTTTACGCAACCCCACACTCAACAGGACTCTGCGTCTTCACTCTTTCCTAACAACCCTAAACATAACCCTAACCGCAACAAGAAGCTGAACCCGAGTTAGACCCGAAAAAACACGTACGGTGCCACTTTCTGCCATCAAAAAGTGCTCTCAGCGGAAGCCTTTGGGTACACCTGAACTCCCTGGGGGAGCCTTTACGCAACCCCACACTCAACAGGACTCTGCGTCTTCACTCTTTCCTAACAACCCTAAACATAACCCTAACCGCAACAAGAAGCTGAACCCGAGTTAGACCCGAAAAAACACGTACGGTGCCACTTTCTGCCATCAAAAAGTGCTCTCAGCGGAAGCCTTTGGGTACACCTGAACTCCCTGGGGGAGCCTTTACGCAACCCCACACTCAACAGGACTCTGCGTCTTCACTCTTTCCTAACAACCCTAAACATAACCCTAACCGCAACAAGAAGCTCAACCCGAGTTAGACCCGAAAAAACACGTACGGTGCCACTTTCTGCCATCAAAAAGTGCTCTCAGCGGAAGCCTTTGGGTACACCTGAACTCCCTGGGGGAGCCTTTACGCAACCCCACACTCAACAGGACTCTGCGTCTTCACTCTTTCCTAACAACCCTAAACATAACCCTAACCGCAACAAGAAGCTCAACCCGAGTTAGACCCGAAAAAACACGTACGGTGCCACTTTCTGCCATCAAAAAGTGCTCTCAGCGGAAGCCTTTGGGTACACCTGAACTCCCTGGGGGAGCCTTTACGCAACCCCACACTCAACAGGACTCTGCGTCTTCACTCTTTCCTAACAACCCTAAACATAACCCTAACCGCAACAAGAAGCTGAACCCGAGTTAGACCCGAAAAAACACGTACAGTGCCACTTTCTGCCATCCAAAAGTGCTCTCAGCGGAAGCCTTTGGGTACACCTGAACTCCCTGGGGGAGCCTTTACGCAACCCCACACTCAACAGGACTCTGCGTCTTCACTCTTTCCTAACAACCCTAAACATAACCCTAACCGCAACAAGAAGCTCAACCCGAGTTAGACCCGAAAAAACACGTACGGTGCCACTTTCTGCCATCCAAAAGTGCTCTCAGCGGAAGCCTTTGGGTACACCTGAACTCCCTGGGGGAGCCTTTACGCAACCCCACACTCAACAGGACTCTGCGTCTTCACTCTTTCCTAACAACCCTAAACATAACCCTAACCGCAACAAGAAGCTCAACCCGAGTTAGACCCGAAAAAACACGTACGGTGCCACTTTCTGCCATCCAAAAGTGCTCTCAGCGGAAGCCTTTGGGTACACCTGAACTCCCTGGGGGAGCCTTTACGCAACCCCACACTCAACAGGACTCTGCGTCTTCACTCTTTCCTAACAACCCTAAACATAACCCTAACCGCAACAAGAAGCTCAACCCGAGTTAGACCCGAAAAAACACGTACGGTGCCACTTTCTGCCATCCAAAAGTGCTCTCAGCGGAAGCCTTTGGGTACACCTGAACTCCCTGGGGGAGCCTTTACGCAACCCCACACTCAACAGGACTCTGCGTCTTCACTCTTTCCTAACAACCCTAAACATAACCCTAACCGCAACAAGAAGCTGAACCCGAGTTAGACCCGAAAAAACACGTACGGTGCCACTTTCTGCCATCCAAAAGTGCTCTCACCGGAAGCCTTTGGGTACACCTGAACTCCCTGGGGGAGCCTTTACGCAACCCCACACTCAACAGGACTCTGCGTCTTCACTCTTTCCTAACAACCCTAAACATAACCCTAACCGCAACAAGAAGCTCAACCCGAGTTAGACCCGAAAAAAACACGTACGGTGCCACTTTCTGCCATCAAAAAGTGCTCTCAGCGGAAGCCTTTGGGAACACCTGAACTCCCTGGGGGAGCCTTTACGCAACCCCACACTCAACAGGACTCTGCGTCTTCACTCTTTCCTAACAACCCTAAACATAACCCTAACCGCAACAAGAAGCTCAACCCGAGTTAGACCCGAAAAAACACGTACGGTGCCACTTTCTGCCATCAAAAAGTGCTCTCAGCGGAAGCCTTTGGGTACACCTGAACTCCCTGGGGGAGCCTTTACGCAACCCCACACTCAACAGGACTCTGCGTCTTCACTCTTTCCTAACAACCCTAAACATAACCCTAACCGCAACAAGAAGCTCAACCCGAGTTAGACCCGAAAAAACACGTACGGTGCCACTTTCTGCCATCAAAAAGTGCTCTCAGCGGAAGCCTTTGGGTACACCTGAACTCCCTGGGGGAGCCTTTACGCAACCCCACACTCAACAGGACTCTGCGTCTTCACTCTTTCCTAACAACCCTAAACATAACCCTAACCGCAACAAGAAGCTGAACCCGAGTTAGACCCGAAAAAACACGGACGGTGCCACTTTCTGCCATCAAAAAGTGCTCTCAGCGGAAGCCTTTGGGTACACCTGAACTCCCTGGGGGAGCCTTTACGCAACCCCACACTCAACAGGACTCTGCGTCTTCACTCTTTCCTAACAACCCTAAACATAACCCTAACCGCAACAAGAAGCTGAACCCGAGTTAGACCCGAAAAAACACGTACGGTGCCACTTTCTGCCATCAAAAAGTGCTCTCAGCGGAAGCCTTTGGGTACACCTGAACTCCCTGGGGGAGCCTTTACGCAACCCCACACTCAACAGGACTCTGCGTCTTCACTCTTTCCTAACAACCCTAAACGTAACCCTAACCGCAACAAGAAGCTCAACCCGAGTTAGACCCGAAAAAACACGTACGGTGCCACTTTCTGCCATCCAAAAGTGCTCTCAGCGGAAGCCTTTGGGTACACCTGAACTCCCTGGGGGAGCCTTTACGCAACCCCACACTCAACAGGACTCTGCGTCTTCACTCTTTCCTAACAACCCTAAACATAACCCTAACCGCAACAAGAAGCTGAACCCGAGTTAGACCCGAAAAAACACGTACGGTGCCACTTTCTGCCATCAAAAAGTGCTCTCAGCGGAAGCCTTTGGGTACACCTGAACTCCCTGGGGGAGCCTTTACGCAACCCCACACTCAACAGGACTCTGCGTCTTCACTCTTTCCTAACAACCCTAAACATAACCCTAACCGCAACAAGAAGCTGAACCCGAGTTAGACCCGAAAAAACACGTACGGTGCCACTTTCTGCCATCCAAAAGTGCTCTCAGCGGAAGCCTTTGGGTACACCTGAACTCCCTGGGGGAGCCTTTACGCAACCCCACACTCAACAGGACTCTGCGTCTTCACTCTTTCCTAACAACCCTAAACATAACCCTAACCGCAACAAGAAGCTGAACCCGAGTTAGACCCGAAAAAACACGTACGGTGCCACTTTCTGCCATCCAAAAGTGCTCTCAGCGGAAGCCTTTGGGTACACCTGAACTCCCTGGGGGAGCCTTTACGCAACCCCACACTCAACAGGACTCTGCGTCTTCACTCTTTCCTAACAACCCTAAACATAACCCTAACCGCAACAAGAAGCTGAACCCGAGTTAGACCCGAAAAAACACGTACGGTGCCACTTTCTGCCATCAAAAAGTGCTCTCAGCGGAAGCCTTTGGGTACACCTGAACTCCCTGGGGGAGCCTTTACGCAACCCCACACTCAACAGGACTCTGCGTCTTCACTCTTTCCTAACAACCCTAAACATAACCCTAACCGCAACAAGAAGCTGAACCCGAGTTAGACCCGAAAAAACACGTACGGTGCCACTTTCTGCCATCAAAAAGTGCTCTCAGCGGAAGCCTTTGGGTACACCTGAACTCCCTGGGGGAGCCTTTACGCAACCCCACACTCAACAGGACTCTGCGTCTTCACTCTTTCCTAACAACCCTAAACATAACCCTAACCGGAACAAGAAGCTCAACCCGAGTTAGACCCGAAAAAACACGTACGGTGCCACTTTCTGCCATCAAAAAGTGCTCTCAGCGGAAGCCTTTGGGTACACCTGAACTCCCTGGGGGAGCCTTTACGCAACCCCACACTCAACAGGACTCTGCGTCTTCACTCTTTCCTAACAACCCTAAACATAACCCTAACCGCAACAAGAAGCTGAACCCGAGTTAGACCCGAAAAAACACGTACGGTGCCACTTTCTGCCATCAAAAAGTGCTCTCAGCGGAAGCCTTTGGGTACACCTGAACTCCCTGGGGGAGCCTTTACGCAACCCCACACTCAACAGGACTCTGTGTCTTCACTCTTTCCTAACAACCCTAAACATAACCCTAACCGCAACAAGAAGCTGAACCCGAGTTAGACCCGAAAAAACACGTACGGTGCCACTTTCTGCCATCAAAAAGTGCTCTCAGCGGAAGCCTTTGGGTACACCTGAACTCCCTGGGGGAGCCTTTACGCAACCCCACACTCAACAGGACTCTGCGTCTTCACTCTTTCCTAACAACCCTAAACATAACCCTAACCGCAACAAGAAGCTCAACCCGAGTTAGACCCGAAAAAACACGTACGGTGCCACTTTCTGCCATCAAAAAGTGCTCTCAGCGGAAGCCTTTGGGTACACCTGAACTCCCTGGGGGAGCCTTTACGCAACCCCACACTCAACAGGACTCTGCGTCTTCACTCTTTCCTAACAACCCTAAACATAACCCTAACCGCAACAAGAAGCTCAACCCGAGTTAGACCCGAAAAAACACGTACGGTGCCACTTTCTGCCATCCAAAAGTGCTCTCAGCGGAAGCCTTTGGGTACACCTGAACTCCCTGGGGGAGCCTTTACGCAACCCCACACTCAACAGGACTCTGCGTCTTCACTCTTTCCTAACAACCCTAAACATAACCCTAACCGCAACAAGAAGCTCAACCCGAGTTAGACCCGAAAAAACACGTACGGTGCCACTTTCTGCCATCCAAAAGTGCTCTCAGCGGAAGCCTTTGGGTACACCTGAACTCCCTGGGGGAGCCTTTACGCAACCCCACACTCAACAGGACTCTGCGTCTTCACTCTTTCCTAACAACCCTAAACATAACCCTAACCGCAACAAGAAGCTGAACCCGAGTTAGACCCGAAAAAACACGTACGGTGCCACTTTCTGCCATCCAAAAGTGCTCTCAGCGGAAGCCTTTGGGTACACCTGAACTCCCTGGGGGAGCCTTTACGCAACCCCACACTCAACAGGACTCTGCGTCTTCACTCTTTCCTAACAACCCTAAACATAACCCTAACCGCAACAAGAAGCTGAACCCGAGTTAGACCCGAAAAAACACGTACGGTGCCACTTTCTGCCATCAAAAAGTGCTCTCAGCGGAAGCCTTTGGGTACACCTGAACTCCCTGGGGGAGCCTTTACGCAACCCCACACTCAACAGGACTCTGCGTCTTCACTCTTTCCTAACAACCCTAAACATAACCCTAACCGCAACAAGAAGCTCAACCCGAGTTAGACCCGAAAAAACACGTACGGTGCCACTTTCTGCCATCAAAAAGTGCTCTCAGCGGAAGCCTTTGGGTACACCTGAACTCCCTGGGGGAGCCTTTACGCAACCCCACACTCAACAGGACTCTGCGTCTTCACTCTTTCCTAACAACCCTAAACATAACCCTAACCGCAACAAGAAGCTCAACCCGAGTTAGACCCGAAAAAACACGTACGGTGCCACTTTCTGCCATCAAAAAGTGCTCTCAGCGGAAGCCTTTGGGTACACCTGAACTCCCTGGGGGAGCCTTTACGCAACCCCACACTCAACAGGACTCTGCGTCTTCACTCTTTCCTAACAACCCTAAACATAACCCTAACCGGAACAAGAAGCTCAACCCGAGTTAGACCCGAAAAAACACGTACGGTGCCACTTTCTGCCATCAAAAAGTGCTCTCAGCGGAAGCCTTTGGGTACACCTGAACTCCCTGGGGGAGCCTTTACGCAACCCCACACTCAACAGGACTCTGCGTCTTCACTCTTTCCTAACAACCCTAAACATAACCCTAACCGCAACAAGAAGCTCAACCCGAGTTAGACCCGAAAAAACACGTACGGTGCCACTTTCTGCCATCAAAAAGTGCTCTCAGCGGAAGCCTTTGGGTACACCTGAACTCCCTGGGGGAGCCTTTACGCAACCCCACACTCAACAGGACTCTGCGTCTTCACTCTTTCCTAACAACCCTAAACATAACCCTAACCGCAACAAGAAGCTGAACCCGAGTTAGACCCGAAAAAACACGTACGGTGCCACTTTCTGCCATCAAAAAGTGCTCTCAGCGGAAGCCTTTGGGTACACCTGAACTCCCTGGGGGAGCCTTTACGCAACCCCACACTCAACAGGACACTGCGTCTTCACTCTTTCCTAACAACCCTAAACATAACCCTAACCGCAACAAGAAGCTGAACCCGAGTTAGACCCGAAAAAACACGTACGGTGCCACTTTCTGCCATCAAAAAGTGCTCTCAGCGGAAGCCTTTGGGTACACCTGAACTCCCTGGGGGAGTGTTTACGCAACCCCACACTCAACAGGACTCTGTGTCTTCACTCTTTCCTAACAACCCTAAACATAACCCTAACCGCAACAAGAAGCTGAACCCGAGTTAGACCCGAAAAAACACGTACGGTGCCACTTTCTGCCATCAAAAAGTGCTCTCAGCGGAAGCCTTTGGGTACACCTGAACTCCCTGGGGGAGCCTTTACGCAACCCCACACTCAACAGGACTCTGCGTCTTCACTCTTTCCTAACAACCCTAAACATAACCCTAACCGCAACAAGAAGCTGAACCCGAGTTAGACCCGAAAAAACACGTACGGTGCCACTTTCTGCCATCCAAAAGTGCTCTCAGCGGAAGCCTTTGGGTACACCTGAACTCCCTGGGGGAGCCTTTACGCAACCCCACACTCAACAGGACTCTGCGTCTTCACTCTTTCCTAACAACCCTAAACATAACCCTAACCGCACAAGAAGCTCAACCCGAGTTAGACCCGAAAAAACACGTACGGTGCCACTTTCTGCCATCCAAAAGTGCTCTCAGCGGAAGCCTTTGGGTACACCTGAACTCCCTGGGGGAGCCTTTACGCAACCCCACACTCAACAGGACTCTGCGTCTTCACTCTTTCCTAACAACCCTAAACATAACCCTAACCGGAACAAGAAGCTCAACCCGAGTTAGACCCGAAAAAACACGTACGGTGCCACTTTCTGCCATCCAAAAGTGCTCTCAGCGGAAGCCTTTGGGTACACCTGAACTCCCTGGGGGAGCCTTTACGCAACCCCACACTCAACAGGACTCTGCGTCTTCACTCTTTCCTAACAACCCTAAACATAACCCTAACCGCAACAAGAAGCTCAACCCGAGTTAGACCCGAAAAAACACGTACGGTGCCACTTTCTGCCATCCAAAAGTGCTCTCAGCGGAAGCCTTTGGGTACACCTGAACTCCCTGGGGGAGCCTTTACGCAACCCCACACTCAACAGGACTCTGCGTCTTCACTCTTTCCTAACAACCCTAAACATAACCCTAACCGCAACAAGAAGCTGAACCCGAGTTAGACCCGAAAAAACACGTACGGTGCCACTTTCTGCCATCAAAAAGTGCTCTCAGCGGAAGCCTTTGGGTACACCTGAACTCCCTGGGGGAGCCTTTACGCAACCCCACACTCAACAGGACTCTGCGTCTTCACTCTTTCCTAACAACCCTAAACATAACCCTAACCGCAACAAGAAGCTGAACCCGAGTTAGACCCGAAAAAACACGTACGGTGCCACTTTCTGCCATCAAAAAGTGCTCTCAGCGGAAGCCTTTGGGTACACCTGAACTCCCTGGGGGAGCCTTTACGCAACCCCACACTCAACAGGACTCTGCGTCTTCACTCTTTCCTAACAACCCTAAACATAACCCTAACCGGAACAAGAAGCTCAACCCGAGTTAGACCCGAAAAAACACGTACGGTGCCACTTTCTGCCATCAAAAAGTGCTCTCAGCGGAAGCCTTTGGGTACACCTGAACTCCCTGGGGGAGCCTTTACGCAACCCCACACTCAACAGGACTCTGCGTCTTCACTCTTTCCTAACAACCCTAAACATAACCCTAACCGCAACAAGAAGCTGAACCCGAGTTAGACCCGAAAAAACACGTACGGTGCCACTTTCTGCCATCAAAAAGTGCTCTCAGCGGAAGCCTTTGGGTACACCTGAACTCCCTGGGGGAGCCTTTACGCAACCCCACACTCAACAGGACTCTGTGTCTTCACTCTTTCCTAACAACCCTAAACATAACCCTAACCGCAACAAGAAGCTGTACCCGAGTTAGACCCGAAAAAACACGTACGGTGCCACTTTCTGCCATCAAAAAGTGCTCTCAGCGGAAGCCTTTGGGTACACCTGAACTCCCTGGGGGAGCCTTTACGCAACCCCACACTCAACAGGACTCTGCGTCTTCACTCTTTCCTAACAACCCTAAACATAACCCTAACCGCAACAAGAAGCTCAACCCGAGTTAGACCCGAAAAAACACGTACGGTGCCACTTTCTGCCATCAAAAAGTGCTCTCAGCGGAAGCCTTTGGGTACACCTGAACTCCCTGGGGGAGCCTTTACGCAACCCCACACTCAACAGGACTCTGCGTCTTCACTCTTTCCTAACAACCCTAAACATAACCCTAACCGCAACAAGAAGCTCAACCCGAGTTAGACCCGAAAAAACACGTACGGTGCCACTTTCTGCCATCCAAAAGTGCTCTCAGCGGAAGCCTTTGGGTACACCTGAACTCCCTGGGGGAGCCTTTACGCAACCCCACACTCAACAGGACTCTGCGTCTTCACTCTTTCCTAACAACCCTAAACATAACCCTAACCGCAACAAGAAGCTCAACCCGAGTTAGACCCGAAAAAACACGTACGGTGCCACTTTCTGCCATCCAAAAGTGCTCTCAGCGGAAGCCTTTGGGTACACCTGAACTCCCTGGGGGAGCCTTTACGCAACCCCACACTCAACAGGACTCTGCGTCTTCACTCTTTCCTAACAACCCTAAACATAACCCTAACCGCAACAAGAAGCTGAACCCGAGTTAGACCCGAAAAAACACGTACGGTGCCACTTTCTGCCATCCAAAAGTGCTCTCAGCGGAAGCCTTTGGGTACACCTGAACTCCCTGGGGGAGCCTTTACGCAACCCCACACTCAACAGGACTCTGCGTCTTCACTCTTTCCTAACAACCCTAAACATAACCCTAACCGCAACAAGAAGCTGAACCCGAGTTAGACCCGAAAAAACACGTACGGTGCCACTTTCTGCCATCAAAAAGTGCTCTCAGCGGAAGCCTTTGGGTACACCTGAACTCCCTGGGGGAGCCTTTACGCAACCCCACACTCAACAGGACTCTGCGTCTTCACTCTTTCCTAACAACCCTAAACATAACCCTAACCGCAACAAGAAGCTCAACCCGAGTTAGACCCGAAAAAACACGTACGGTGCCACTTTCTGCCATCAAAAAGTGCTCTCAGCGGAAGCCTTTGGGTACACCTGAACTCCCTGGGGGAGCCTTTACGCAACCCCACACTCAACAGGACTCTGCGTCTTCACTCTTTCCTAACAACCCTAAACATAACCCTAACCGCAACAAGAAGCTCAACCCGAGTTAGACCCGAAAAAACACGTACGGTGCCACTTTCTGCCATCAAAAAGTGCTCTCAGCGGAAGCCTTTGGGTACACCTGAACTCCCTGGGGGAGCCTTTACGCAACCCCACACTCAACAGGACTCTGCGTCTTCACTCTTTCCTAACAACCCTAAACATAACCCTAACCGGAACAAGAAGCTCAACCCGAGTTAGACCCGAAAAAACACGTACGGTGCCACTTTCTGCCATCAAAAAGTGCTCTCAGCGGAAGCCTTTGGGTACACCTGAACTCCCTGGGGGAGCCTTTACGCAACCCCACACTCAACAGGACTCTGCGTCTTCACTCTTTCCTAACAACCCTAAACATAACCCTAACCGCAACAAGAAGCTGAACCCGAGTTAGACCCGAAAAAACACGTACGGTGCCACTTTCTGCCATCAAAAAGTGCTCTCAGCGGAAGCCTTTGGGTACACCTGAACTCCCTGGGGGAGCCTTTACGCAACCCCACACTCAACAGGACACTGCGTCTTCACTCTTTCCTAACAACCCTAAACATAACCCTAACCGCAACAAGAAGCTGAACCCGAGTTAGACCCGAAAAAACACGTACGGTGCCACTTTCTGCCATCAAAAAGTGCTCTCAGCGGAAGCCTTTGGGTACACCTGAACTCCCTGGGGGAGTGTTTACGCAACCCCACACTCAACAGGACTCTGTGTCTTCACTCTTTCCTAACAACCCTAAACATAACCCTAACCGCAACAAGAAGCTGAACCCGAGTTAGACCCGAAAAAACACGTACGGTGCCACTTTCTGCCATCAAAAAGTGCTCTCAGCGGAAGCCTTTGGGTACACCTGAACTCCCTGGGGGAGCCTTTACGCAACCCCACACTCAACAGGACTCTGCGTCTTCACTCTTTCCTAACAACCCTAAACATAACCCTAACCGCAACAAGAAGCTGAACCCGAGTTAGACCCGAAAAAACACGTACGGTGCCACTTTCTGCCATCCAAAAGTGCTCTCAGCGGAAGCCTTTGGGTACACCTGAACTCCCTGGGGGAGCCTTTACGCAACCCCACACTCAACAGGACTCTGCGTCTTCACTCTTTCCTAACAACCCTAAACATAACCCTAACCGCACAAGAAGCTCAACCCGAGTTAGACCCGAAAAAACACGTACGGTGCCACTTTCTGCCATCCAAAAGTGCTCTCAGCGGAAGCCTTTGGGTACACCTGAACTCCCTGGGGGAGCCTTTACGCAACCCCACACTCAACAGGACTCTGCGTCTTCACTCTTTCCTAACAACCCTAAACATAACCCTAACCGGAACAAGAAGCTCAACCCGAGTTAGACCCGAAAAAACACGTACGGTGCCACTTTCTGCCATCAAAAAGTGCTCTCAGCGGAAGCCTTTGGGTACACCTGAACTCCCTGGGGGAGCCTTTACGCAACCCCACACTCAACAGGACTCTGCGTCTTCACTCTTTCCTAACAACCCTAAACATAACCCTAACCGCAACAAGAAGCTCAACCCGAGTTAGACCCGAAAAAACACGTACGGTGCCACTTTCTGCCATCCAAAAGTGCTCTCAGCGGAAGCCTTTGGGTACACCTGAACTCCCTGGGGGAGCCTTTACGCAACCCCACACTCAACAGGACTCTGCGTCTTCACTCTTTCCTAACAACCCTAAACATAACCCTAACCGCAACAAGAAGCTCAACCCGAGTTAGACCCGAAAAAACACGTACGGTGCCACTTTCTGCCATCAAAAAGTGCTCTCAGCGGAAGCCTTTGGGTACACTTGAACTCCCTGGGGGAGCCTTTACGCAACCCCACACTCAACAGGACTCTGCGTCTTCACTCTTTCCTAACAACCCTAAACATAACCCTAACCGCAACAAGAAGCTGAACCCGAGTTAGACCCGAAAAAACACGTACGGTGCCACTTTCTGCCATCCAAAAGTGCTCTCAGCGGAAGCCTTTGGGTACACCTGAACTCCCTGGGGGAGCCTTTACGCAACCCCACACTCAACAGGACTCTGCGTCTTCACTCTTTCCTAACAACCCTAAACATAACCCTAACCGCAACAAGAAGCTGAACCCGAGTTAGACCCGAAAAAACACGTACGGTGCCACTTTCTGCCATCCAAAAGTGCTCTCAGCGGAAGCCTTTGGGTACACCTGAACTCCCTGGGGGAGCCTTTACGCAACCCCACACTCAACAGGACTCTGCGTCTTCACTCTTTCCTAACAACCCTAAACATAACCCTAACCGCAACAAGAAGCTCAACCCGAGTTAGACCCGAAAAAACACGTACGGTGCCACTTTCTGCCATCAAAAAGTGCTCTCAGCGGAAGCCTTTGGGTACACTTGAACTCCCTGGGGGAGCCTTTACGCAACCCCACACTCAACAGGACTCTGCGTCTTCACTCTTTCCTAACAACCCTAAACATAACCCTAACCGCAACAAGAAGCTGAACCCGAGTTAGACCCGAAAAAACACGTACGGTGCCACTTTCTGCCATCCAAAAGTGCTCTCAGCGGAAGCCTTTGGGTACACCTGAACTCCCTGGGGGAGCCTTTACGCAACCCCACACTCAACAGGACTCTGCGTCTTCACTCTTTCCTAACAACCCTAAACATAACCCTAACCGCAACAAGAAGCTGAACCCGAGTTAGACCCGAAAAAACACGTACGGTGCCACTTTCTGCCATCCAAAAGTGCTCTCAGCGGAAGCCTTTGGGTACACCTGAACTCCCTGGGGGAGCCTTTACGCAACCCCACACTCAACAGGACTCTGCGTCTTCACTCTTTCCTAACAACCCTAAACATAACCCTAACCGCAACAAGAAGCTGAACCCGAGTTAGACCCGAAAAAACACGTACGGTGCCACTTTCTGCCATCAAAAAGTGCTCTCAGCGGAAGCCTTTGGGTACACCTGAACTCCCTGGGGGAGCCTTTACGCAACCCCACACTCAACAGGACTCTGCGTCTTCACTCTTTCCTAACAACCCTAAACATAACCCTAACCGCAACAAGAAGCTGAACCCGAGTTAGACCCGAAAAAACACGTACGGTGCCACTTTCTGCCATCAAAAAGTGCTCTCAGCGGAAGCCTTTGGGTACACCTGAACTCCCTGGGGGAGCCTTTACGCAACCCCACACTCAACAGGACTCTGCGTCTTCACTCTTTCCTAACAACCCTAAACATAACCCTAACCGGAACAAGAAGCTCAACCCGAGTTAGACCCGAAAAAACACGTACGGTGCCACTTTCTGCCATCAAAAAGTGCTCTCAGCGGAAGCCTTTGGGTACACCTGAACTCCCTGGGGGAGCCTTTACGCAACCCCACACTCAACAGGACTCTGCGTCTTCACTCTTTCCTAACAACCCTAAACATAACCCTAACCGCAACAAGAAGCTGAACCCGAGTTAGACCCGAAAAAACACGTACGGTGCCACTTTCTGCCATCAAAAAGTGCTCTCAGCGGAAGCCTTTGGGTACACCTGAACTCCCTGGGGGAGTCTTTACGCAACCCCACACTCAACAGGACTCTGTGTCTTCACTCTTTCCTAACAACCCTAAACATAACCCTAACTGCAACAAGAAGCTGAACCCGAGTTAGACCCGAAAAAACACGTACGGTGCCACTTTCTGCCATCAAAAAGTGCTCTCAGCGGAAGCCTTTGGGTACACCTGAACTCCCTGGGGGAGCCTTTACGCAACCCCACACTCAACAGGACTCTGCGTCTTCACTCTTTCCTAACAACCCTAAACATAACCCTAACCGCAACAAGAAGCTCAACCCGAGTTAGACCCGAAAAAACACGTACGGTGCCACTTTCTGCCATCAAAAAGTGCTCTCAGCGGAAGCCTTTGGGTACACCTGAACTCCCTGGGGGAGCCTTTACGCAACCCCACACTCAACAGGACTCTGCGTCTTCACTCTTTCCTAACAACCCTAAACATAACCCTAACCGCAACAAGAAGCTCAACCCGAGTTAGACCCGAAAAAACACGTATGGTGCCACTTTCTGCCATCCAAAAGTGCTCTCAGCGGAAGCCTTTGGGTACACCTGAACTCCCTGGGGGAGCCTTTACGCAACCCCACACTCAACAGGACTCTGCGTCTTCACTCTTTCCTAACAACCCTAAACATAACCCTAACCGCAACAAGAAGCTCAACCCGAGTTAGACCCGAAAAAACACGTACGGTGCCACTTTCTGCCATCAAAAAGTGCTCTCAGCGGAAGCCTTTGGGTACACCTGAACTCCCTGGGGGAGCCTTTACGCAACCCCACACTCAACAGGACTCTGCGTCTTCACTCTTTCCTAACAACCCTAAACATAACCCTAACCGCAACAAGAAGCTGAACCCGAGTTAGACCCGAAAAAACACGTACGGTGCCACTTTCTGCCATCCAAAAGTGCTCTCAGCGGAAGCCTTTGGGTACACCTGAACTCCCTGGGGGAGCCTTTACGCAACCCCACACTCAACAGGACTCTGCGTCTTCACTCTTTCCTAACAACCCTAAACATAACCCTAACCGCAACAAGAAGCTCAACCCGAGTTAGACCCGAAAAAACACGTACGGTGCCACTTTCTGCCATCAAAAAGTGCTCTCAGCGGAAGCCTTTGGGTACACCTTGAACTCCCTGGGGGAGCCTTTACGCAACCCCACACTCAACAGGACTCTGCGTCTTCACTCTTTCCTAACAACCCTAAACATAACCCTAACCGCAACAAGAAGCTGAACCCGAGTTAGACCCGAAAAAACACGTACGGTGCCACTTTCTGCCATCCAAAAGTGCTCTCAGCGGAAGCCTTTGGGTACACCTGAACTCCCTGGGGGAGCCTTTACGCAACCCCACACTCAACAGGACTCTGCGTCTTCACTCTTTCCTAACAACCCTAAACATAACCCTAACCGCAACAAGAAGCTGAACCCGAGTTAGACCCGAAAAAACACGTACGGTGCCACTTTCTGCCATCCAAAAGTGCTCTCAGCGGAAGCCTTTGGGTACACCTGAACTCCCTGGGGGAGCCTTTACGCAACCCCACACTCAACAGGACTCTGCGTCTTCACTCTTTCCTAACAACCCTAAACATAACCCTAACCGCAACAAGAAGCTGAACCCGAGTTAGACCCGAAAAAACACGTACGGTGCCACTTTCTGCCATCCAAAAGTGCTCTCAGCGGAAGCCTTTGGGTACACCTGAACTCCCTGGGGGAGCCTTTACGCAACCCCACACTCAACAGGACTCTGCGTCTTCACTCTTTCCTAACAACCCTAAACATAACCCTAACCGCAACAAGAAGCTGAACCCGAGTTAGACCCGAAAAAAACACGTATGGTGCCACTTTCTGCCATCAAAAAGTGCTCTCAGCGGAAGCCTTTGGGTACACCTGAACTCCCTGGGGGAGCCTTTACGCAACCCCACACTCAACAGGACTCTGCTGTCTTCACTCTTTCCTAACAACCCTAAACATAACCCTAACCTGCAACAAGAAGCTGAACCCGAGTTAGACCCGAAAAAACACGTACGGTGCCACTTTCTGCCATCAAAAAGTGCTCTCAGCGGAAGCCTTTGGGTACACCTGAACTCCCTGGGGGAGCCTTTACGCAACCCCACACTCAACAGGACTCTGCGTCTTCACTCTTTCCTAACAACCCTAAACATAACCCTAACCGCAACAAGAAGCTCAACCCGAGTTAGACCCGAAAAAACACGTACGGTGCCACTTTCTGCCATCAAAAAGTGCTCTCAGCGGAAGCCTTTGGGTACACCTGAACTCCCTGGGGGAGCCTTTACGCAACCCCACACTCAACAGGACTCTGCGTCTTCACTCTTTCCTAACAACCCTAAACATAACCCTAACCGCAACAAGAAGCTCAACCCGAGTTAGACCCGAAAAAACACGTACGGTGCCTAAATGCCTAACAACCCTAAACATAACCCTACCGCAACAAACCTGAACTCCCTGGGGGAGCCTTTACGCAACCCCACACTCAACAGGACTCTGCGTCTTCACTCTTTCCTAACAACCCTAAACATAACCCTAACCGCAACAAGAAGCTCAACCCGAGTTAGACCCGAAAAAACACGTACGGTGCCACTTTCTGCCATCCAAAAGTGCTCTCAGCGGAAGCCTTTGGGTACACCTGAACTCCCTGGGGGAGCCTTTACGCAACCCCACACTCAACAGGACTCTGCGTCTTCACTCTTTCCTAACAACCCTAAACATAACCCTAACCGCAACAAGAAGCTCAACCCGAGTTAGACCCGAAAAAACACGTACGGTGCCACTTTCTGCCATCAAAAAGTGCTCTCAGCGGAAGCCTTTGGGTACACCTGAACTCCCTGGGGGAGCCTTTACGCAACCCCACACTCAACAGGACTCTGCGTCTTCACTCTTTCCTAACAACCCTAAACATAACCCTAACCGCAACAAGAAGCTGAACCCGAGTTAGACCCGAAAAAACACGTACGGTGCCACTTTCTGCCATCCAAAAGTGCTCTCAGCGGAAGCCTTTGGGTACACCTGAACTCCCTGGGGGAGCCTTTACGCAACCCCACACTCAACAGGACTCTGCGTCTTCACTCTTTCCTAACAACCCTAAACATAACCCTAACCGCAACAAGAAGCTCAACCCGAGTTAGACCCGAAAAAACACGTACGGTGCCACTTTCTGCCATCAAAAAGTGCTCTCAGCGGAAGCCTTTGGGTACACCTGAACTCCCTGGGGGAGCCTTTACGCAACCCCACACTCAACAGGACTCTGCGTCTTCACTCTTTCCTAACAACCCTAAACATAACCCTAACCGCAACAAGAAGCTCAACCCGAGTTAGACCCGAAAAAACACGTACGGTGCCACTTTCTGCCATCAAAAAGTGCTCTCAGCGGAAGCCTTTGGGTACACCTGAACTCCCTGGGGGAGCCTTTACGCAACCCCACACTCAACAGGACTCTGCGTCTTCACTCTTTCCTAACAACCCTAAACATAACCCTAACCGCAACAAGAAGCTGAACCCGAGTTAGACCCGAAAAAACACGTACGGTGCCACTTTCTGCCATCAAAAAGTGCTCTCAGCGGAAGCCTTTGGGTACACCTGAACTCCCTGGGGGAGCCTTTACGCAACCCCACACTCAACAGGACTCTGCGTCTTCACTCTTTCCTAACAACCCTAAACATAACCCTAACCGCAACAAGAAGCTCGAACCCGAGTTAGACCCGAAAAAACACGTACGGTGCCACTTTCTGCCATCAAAAAGTGCTCTCAGCGGAAGCCTTTGGGTACACCTGAACTCCCTGGGGGAGCCTTTACGCAACCCCACACTCAACAGGACTCTGCGTCTTCACTCTTTCCTAACAACCCTAAACATAACCTAACCGCAACAAGAACTGAACCCGAGTTAGACCCGAAAAAACACGTACGGTGCCACTTTCTGCCATCAAAAGTGCTCTCAGCGAAGCCTTTGGGTACACCTGAACTCCCTGGGGGAGCCTTTACGCAACCCCACACTCAACAGGACTCTGCGTCTTCACTCTTTCCTAACAACCCTAAACATAATGCCACTTGCCATCAATACCTGAACTCCCTGGGGGAGCCTTTACGCAACCCCACACTAACGACTACAGTTAGACCCGAAAAAACACGTACGGTGCCACTTTCTGCCATCAAAAAGTGCTCTCAGCGGAAGCCTTTGGGTACACCTGAACTCCCTGGGGAGTGTTTACGCAACCCCACACTCAACAGGACTCTGTGTCTTCACTCTTTCCTAAACAACC
>NW_028153507.1:0-22500 GCF_964211835.1 Anser anser
CCCCACACTCAACAGGACTCTGCGTCTTCACTCTTTCCTAACAACCCTAAACATAACCCTAACCGCAACAAGAAGCTGAACCCGAGTTAGACCCGAAAAAACACGTACGGTGCCACTTTCTGCCATCAAAAAGTGCTCTCAGCGGAAGCCTTTGGGTACACCTGAACTCCCTGGGGGAGCCTTTACGCAACCCCACACTCAACAGGACTCTGCGTCTTCACTCTTTCCTAACAACCCTAAACATAACCCTAACCGCAACAAGAAGCTGAACCCGAGTTAGACCCGAAAAAACACGTACGGTGCCACTTTCTGCCATCCAAAAAGTGCTCTCAGCGGAAGCCTTTGGGTACACCTGAACTCCCTGGGGGAGCCTTTACGCAACCCCACACTCAACAGGACTCTGCGTCTTCACTCTTTCCTAACAACCCTAAACATAACCCTAACCGCAACAAGAAGCTGAACCCGAGTTAGACCCGAAAAAACACGTACGGTGCCACTTTCTGCCATCAAAAAGTGCTCTCAGCGGAAGCCTTTGGGTACACCTGAACTCCCTGGGGGAGCCTTTACGCAACCCCACACTCAACAGGACTCTGCGTCTTCACTCTTTCCTAACAACCCTAAACATAACCCTAACCGCAACAAGAAGCTCAACCCGAGTTAGACCCGAAAAAACACGTACGGTGCCACTTTCTGCCATCCAAAAGTGCTCTCAGCGGAAGCCTTTGGGTACACCTGAACTCCCTGGGGGAGCCTTTACGCAACCCCACACTCAACAGGACTCTGCGTCTTCACTCTTTCCTAACAACCCTAAACATAACCCTAACCGCAACAAGAAGCTGAACCCGAGTTAGACCCGAAAAAACACGTACGGTGCCACTTTCTGCCATCCAAAAGAGCTCTCAGCGGAAGCCTTTGGGTACACCTGAACTCCCTGGGGGAGCCTTTACGCAACCCCACACTCAACAGGACTCTGCGTCTTCACTCTTTCCTAACAACCCTAAACATAACCCTAACCGCAACAAGAAGCTGAACCCGAGTTAGACCCGAAAAAACACGTACGGTGCCACTTTCTGCCATCAAAAAAGTGCTCTCAGCGGAAGCCTTTGGGTACACCTGAACTCCCTGGAGGAGCCTTTACGCAACCCCACACTCAACAGGACTCTGCGTCTTCACTCTTTCCTAACAACCCTAAACATAACCCTAACCGCAACAAGAAGCTGAACCCGAGTTAGACCCGAAAAAACACGTACGGTGCCACTTTCTGCCGTCAAAAGTGCTCTCAGCGGAAGCCTTTGGGTACACCTGAACTCCCTGGGGGAGCCTTTACGCAACCCCACACTCAACAGGACTCTGCGTCTTCACTCTTTCCTAACAACCCTAAACATAACCCCTAACCGCAACAAGAAGCTGAACCCGAGTTAGACCCGAAAAAACACGTACGGTGCCACTTTCTGCCATCAAAAAGTGCTCTCAGCGGAAGCCTTTGGGTACACCTGAACTCCCTGGGGGAGCCTTTACGCAACCCCACACTCAACAGGACTCTGCGTCTTCACTCTTTCCTAACAACCCTAAACATAACCCTTACCGGAACAAGAAGCTGAACCCGAGTTAGACCCGAAAAAACACGTACGGTGCCACTTTCTGCCATCAAAAAGTGCTCTCAGCGGAAGCCTTTGGGTACACCTGAACTCCCTGGGGGAGCCTTTACGCAACCCCACACTCAACAGGACTCTGCGTCTTCACTCTTTCCTAACAACCCTAAACATAACCCTAACCGCAACAAGAAGCTGAACCCGAGTTAGACCCGAAAAAACACGTACGGTGCCACTTTCTGCCATCCAAAAGTGCTCTCAGCGGAAGCCTTTGGGTACACCTGAACTCCCTGGGGGAGCCTTTACGCAACCCCACACTCAACAGGACTCTGCGTCTTCACTCTTTCCTAACAACCCTAAACATAACCCTAACCGCAACAAGAAGCTGAACCCGAGTTAGACCCGAAAAAACACGTACAGTGCCACTTTCTGCCATCAAAAAGTGCTCTCAGCGGAAGCCTTTGGGTACACCTGAACTCCCTGGGGGAGCCTTTACGCAACCCCACACTCAACAGGACTCTGCGTCTTCACTCTTTCCTAACAACCCTAAACATAACCCTAACCGCAACAAGAAGCTGAACCCGAGTTAGACCCGAAAAAACACGTACGGTGCCACCTTTCTGCCATCAAAAAGTGCTCTCAGCGGAAGACTTTGGGTACACCTGAACTCCCTGGGGGAGCCTTTACGCAACCCCACACTCAACAGGACTCTGCGTCTTCACTCTTTCCTAACAACCCTAAACATAACCCTAACCGCAACAAGAAGCTGAACCCGAGTTAGACCCGAAAAAACACGTACGGTGCCACTTTCTGCCATCAAAAAGTGCTCTCAGCGGAAGCCTTTGGGTACATCTGAACTCCCTGGGGGAGCCTTTACGCAACCCCACACTCAACAGGACTCTGCGTCTTCACTCTTTCCTAACAACCCTAAACATAACCCTAACCGGAACAAGGAGCTGAACCCGAGTTAGACCCGAAAAAACACGTACGGTGCCACTTTCTGCCATCCAAAAGTGCTCTCAGCGGAAGCCTTTGGGTACACCTGAACTCCCTGGGGGAGCCTTTACGCAACCCCACACTCAACAGGACTCTGAGTCTTCACTCTTTCCTAACAACCCTAAACATAACCCTAACCGCAACAAGAAGCTGAACCCGAGTTAGACCCGAAAAAACACGTACGGTGCCACTTTCTGCCATCCAAAAGTGCTCTCAGCGGAAGCCTTTGGGTACACCTGAACTCCCTGGGGGAGCCTTTACGCAACCCCACACTCAACAGGACTCTGCGTCTTCACTCTTTCCTAACAACCCTAAACATAACCCTAACCGCAACAAGAAGCTGAACCCGAGTTAGACCCGAAAAAACACGTACGGTGCCACTTTCTGCCATCAAAAAGTGCTCTCAGCGGAAGCCTTTGGGTACACCTGAACTCCCTGGGGGAGCCTTTACGCAACCCCACACTCAACAGGACTCTGCGTCTTCACTCTTTCCTAACAACCCTAAACATAACCCTAACCGCAACAAGAAGCTGAACCCGAGTTAGACCCGAAAAAACACGTACGGTGCCACTTTCTGCCATCAAAAAGTGCTCTCAGCGGAAGCCTTTGGGTACACCTGAACTCCCTGGGGGAGCCTTTACGCAACCCCACACTCAACAGGACTCTGCGTCTTCACTCTTTCCTAACAACCCTAAACATAACCCTAACCGCAACAAGAAGCTGAACCCGAGTTAGACCCGAAAAAACACGTACGGTGCCACTTTCTGCCATCAAAAAGTGCTCTCAGCGGAAGCCTTTGGGTACACCTGAACTCCTGGGGGAGCCTTTACGCAACCCCACACTCAACAGGACTCTGCGTCTTCACTCTTTCCTAACAACCCTAAACATAACCCTTACCGGAACAAGAAGCTGAACCCGAGTTAGACCCGAAAAAACACGTACGGTGCCACTTTCTGCCATCAAAAAGTGCTCTCAGCGGAAGCCTTTGGGTACACCTGAACTCCCTGGGGGAGCCTTTACGCAACCCCACACTCAACAGGACTCTGCGTCTTCACTCTTTCCTAACAACCCTAAACATAACCCTAACCGCAACAAGAAGCTGAACCCGAGTTAGACCCGAAAAAACACGTACGGTGCCACTTTCTGCCATCCAAAAGTGCTCTCAGCGGAAGCCTTTGGGTACACCTGAACTCCCTGGAGGAGCCTTTACGCAACCCCACACTCAACAGGACTCTGCGTCTTCACTCTTTCCTAACAACCCTAAACATAACCCTAACCGCAACAAGAAGCTGAACCCGAGTTAGACCCGAAAAAACACGTACGGTGCCACTTTCTGCCATCAAAAAGTGCTCTCAGCGGAAGCCTTTGGGTACACCTGAACTCCCTGGGGGAGCCTTTACGCAACCCCACACTCAACAGGACTCTGCGTCTTCACTCTTTCCTAACAACCCTAAACATAACCCTAACCGCAACAAGAAGCTGAACCCGAGTTAGACCCGAAAAAACACGTACGGTGCCACTTTCTGCCATCCAAAAGTGCTCTCAGCGGAAGCCTTTGGGTACACCTGAACTCCCTGGGGGAGCCTTTACGCAACCCCACACTCAACAGGACTCTGCGTCTTCACTCTTTCCTAACAACCCTAAACATAACCCTAACCGCAACAAGAAGCTGAACCCGAGTTAGACCCGAAAAAACACGTACGGTGCCACTTTCTGCCATCAAAAAGTGCTCTCAGCGGAAGCCTTTGGGTACACCTGAACTCCCTGGGGGAGCCTTTACGCAACCCCACACTCAACAGGACTCTGCGTCTTCACTCTTTCCTAACAACCCTAAACATAACCCTAACCGCAACAAGAAGCTGAACCCGAGTTAGACCCGAAAAAACACGTACAGTGCCACTTTCTGCCATCAAAAAGTGCTCTCAGCGGAAGCCTTTGGGTACACCTGAACTCCCTGGGGGAGCCTTTACGCAACCCCACACTCAACAGGACTCTGCGTCTTCACTCTTTCCTAACAACCCTAAACATAACCCTAACCGCAACAAGAAGCTGAACCCGAGTTAGACCCGAAAAAACACGTACGGTGCCACTTTCTGCCATCAAAAAGTGCTCTCAGCGGAAGACTTTGGGTACACCTGAACTCCCTGGAGGAGCCTTTACGCAACCCCACACTCAACAGGACTCTGCGTCTTCACTCTTTCCTAACAACCCTAAACATAACCCTAACCGCAACAAGAAGCTGAACCCGAGTTAGACCCGAAAAAACACGTACGGTGCCACTTTCTGCCATCAAAAAGTGCTCTCAGCGGAAGCCTTTGGGTACACCTGAACTCCCTGGGGGAGCCTTTACGCAACCCCACACTCAACAGGACTCTGCGTCTTCACTCCTTCCTAACAACCCTAAACATAACCCTAACCGCAACAAGAAGCTGAACCCGAGTTAGACCCGAAAAAACACGTACGGTGCCACTTTCTGCCATCAAAAAGTGCTCTCAGCGGAAGCCTTTGGGTACACCTGAACTCCCTGGGGGAGCCTTTACGCAACCCCACACTCAACAGGACTCTGAGTCTTCACTCTTTCCTAACAACCCTAAACATAACCCTAACCGCAACAAGAAGCTGAACCCGAGTTAGACCCGAAAAAACACGTACGGTGCCACTTTCTGCCATCAAAAAGTGCTCTCAGCGGAAGCCTTTGGGTACACCTGAACTCCCTGGGGGAGCCTTTACGCAACCCCACACTCAACAGGACTCTGCGTCTTCACTCTTTCCTAACAACCCTAAACATAACCCTAACCGCAACAAGAAGCTGAACCCGAGTTAGACCCGAAAAAACACGTACGGTGCCACTTTCTGCCATCCAAAAGTGCTCTCAGCGGAAGCCTTTGGGTACACCTGAACTCCCTGGGGGAGCCTTTACGCAACCCCACACTCAACAGGACTCTGCGTCTTCACTCTTTCCTAACAACCCTAAACATAACCCTAACCGCAACAAGAAGCTGAACCCGAGTTAGACCCGAAAAAACACGTACGGTGCCACTTTCTGCCATCCAAAAGTGCTCTCAGCGGAAGCCTTTGGGTACACCTGAACTCCCTGGGGGAGCCTTTACGCAACCCCACACTCAACAGGACTCTGCGTCTTCACTCTTTCCTAACAACCCTAAACATAACCCTAACCGGAACAAGAAGCTCAACCCGAGTTAGACCCGAAAAAACACGTACGGTGCCACTTTCTGCCGTCAAAAAGTGCTCTCAGCGGAAGCCTTTGGGTACACCTGAACTCCCTGGGGGAGCCTTTACGCAACCCCACACTCAACAGGACTCTGCGTCTTCACTCTTTCCTAACAACCCTAAACATAACCCTAACCGCAACAAGAAGCTGAACCCGAGTTAGACCCGAAAAAACACGTACGGTGCCACTTTCTGCCATCAAAAAGTGTTCTCAGCGGAAGCCTTTGGGTACACCTGAACTCCCTGGGGGAGCCTTTACGCAACCCCACACTCAACAGGACTCTGCGTCTTCACTCTTTCCTAACAACCCTAAACATAACCCTAACCGCAACAAGAAGCTGAACCCGAGTTAGACCCGAAAAAACACGTACGGTGCCACTTTCTGCCATCAAAAAGTGCTCTCAGCGGAAGCCTTTGGGTACACCTGAACTCCCTGGAGGAGCCTTTACGCAACCCCACACTCAACAGGACTCTGCGTCTTCACTCTTTCCTAACAACCCTAAACATAACCCTAACCGCAACAAGAAGCTGAACCCGAGTTAGACCCGAAAAAACACGTACGGTGCCACTTTCTGCCATCAAAAAGTGCTCTCAGCGGAAGCCTTTGGGTACACCTGAACTCCCTGGGGGAGCCTTTACGCAACCCCACACTCAACAGGACTCTGCGTCTTCACTCTTTCCTAACAACCCTAAACATAACCCTAACCGCAACAAGAAGCTGAACCCGAGTTAGACCCGAAAAAACACGTACGGTGCCACTTTCTGCCATCCAAAAGTGCTCTCAGCGGAAGCCTTTGGGTACACCTGAACTCCCTGGGGGAGCCTTTACGCAACCCCACACTCAACAGGACTCTGCGTCTTCACTCTTTCCTAACAACCCTAAACATAACCCTAACCGCAACAAGAAGCTGAACCCGAGTTAGACCCGAAAAAACACGTACGGTGCCACTTTCTGCCATCAAAAAGTGCTCTCAGCGGAAGCCTTTGGGTACACCTGAACTCCCTGGGGGAGCCTTTACGCAACCCCACACTCAACAGGACTCTGCGTCTTCACTCTTTCCTAACAACCCTAAACATAACCCTTACCGGAACAAGAAGCTGAACCCGAGTTAGACCCGAAAAAACACGTACGGTGCCACTTTCTGCCATCAAAAAGTACTCTCAGCGGAAGCCTTTGGGTACACCTGAACTCCCTGGGGGAGCCTTTACGCAACCCCACACTCAACAGGACTCTGCGTCTTCACTCTTTCCTAACAACCCTAAACATAACCCTAACCGCAACAAGAAGCTGAACCCGAGTTAGACCCGAAAAAACACGTACGGTGCCACTTTCTGCCATCAAAAAGTGCTCTCAGCGGAAGCCTTTGGGTACACCTGAACTCCCTGGGGGAGCCTTTACGCAACCCCACACTCAACAGGACTCTGCGTCTTCACTCTTTCCTAACAACCCTAAACATAACCCTAACCGCAACAAGAAGCTGAACCCGAGTTAGACCCGAAAAAACACGTACGGTGCCACTTTCTGCCATCAAAAAGTGCTCTCAGCGGAAGCCTTTGGGTACACCTGAACTCCCTGGGGGAGCCTTTACGCAACCCCACACTCAACAGGACTCTGCGTCTTCACTCTTTCCTAACAACCCTAAACATAACCCTAACCGCAACAAGAAGCTGAACCCGAGTTAGACCCGAAAAAACACGTACGGTGCCACTTTCTGCCATCAAAAAGTGCTCTCAGCGGAAGCCTTTGGGTACACCTGAACTCCCTGGGGGAGCCTTTACGCAACCCCACACTCAACAGGACTCTGCGTCTTCACTCTTTCCTAACAACCCTAAACATAACCCTAACCGCAACAAGAAGCTGAACCCGAGTTAGACCCGAAAAAACACGTACGGTGCCACTTTCTGCCATCAAAAAGTGCTCTCAGCGGAAGCCTTTGGGTACACCTGAACTCCCTGGGGGAGCCTTTACGCAACCCCACACTCAACAGGACTCTGCGTCTTCACTCTTTCCTAACAACCCTAAACATAACCCTAACCGCAACAAGAAGCTCAACCCGAGTTAGACCCGAAAAAACACGTACAGTGCCACTTTCTGCCATCTAAAAGTGCTCTCAGCGGAAGCCTTTGGGTACACCTGAACTCCCTGGGGGAGCCTTTACGCAACCCCACACTCAACAGGACTCTGCGTCTTCACTCTTTCCTAACAACCCTAAACATAACCCTAACCGCAACAAGAAGCTGAACCCGAGTTAGACCCGAAAAAACACGTACGGTGCCACTTTCTGCCATCAAAAAGTGCTCTCAGCGGAAGACTTTGGGTACACCTGAACTCCCTGGAGGAGCCTTTACGCAACCCCACACTCAACAGGACTCTGCGTCTTCACTCTTTCCTAACAACCCTAAACATAACCCTAACCGCAACAAGAAGCTGAACCCGAGTTAGACCCGAAAAAACACGTACGGTGCCACTTTCTGCCATCAAAAAGTGCTCTCAGCGGAAGCCTTTGGGTACACCTGAACTCCCTGGGGGAGCCTTTACGCAACCCCACACTCAACAGGACTCTGCGTCTTCACTCTTTCCTAACAACCCTAAACATAACCCTAACCGCAACAAGAAGCTGAACCCGAGTTAGACCCGAAAAAACACGTACGGTGCCACTTTCTGCCATCCAAAAGTGCTCTCAGCGGAAGCCTTTGGGTACACCTGAACTCCCTGGGGGAGCCTTTACGCAACCCCACACTCAACAGGACTCTGAGTCTTCACTCTTTCCTAACAACCCTAAACATAACCCTAACCGGAACAAGAAGCTCAACCCGAGTTAGACCCGAAAAAACACGTACGGTGCCACTTTCTGCCATCAAAAAGTGCTCTCAGCGGAAGCCTTTGGGTACACCTGAACTCCCTGGGGGAGCCTTTACGCAACCCCACACTCAACAGGACTCTGCGTCTTCACTCTTTCCTAACAACCCTAAACATAACCCTAACCGCAACAAGAAGCTCAACCCGAGTTAGACCCGAAAAAACACGTACGGTGCCACTTTCTGCCATCAAAAAGTGCTCTCAGCGGAAGCCTTTGGGTACACCTGAACTCCCTGGGGGAGCCTTTACGCAACCCCACACTCAACAGGACTCTGCGTCTTCACTCTTTCCTAACAACCCTAAACATAACCCTAACCGCAACAAGAAGCTGAACCCGAGTTAGACCCGAAAAAACACGTACGGTGCCACTTTCTGCCATCCAAAAGTGCTCTCAGCGGAAGCCTTTGGGTACACCTGAACTCCCTGGGGGAGCCTTTACGCAACCCCACACTCAACAGGACTCTGCGTCTTCACTCTTTTCTAACAACCCTAAACATAACCCTAACCGCAACAAGAAGCTGAACCCGAGTTAGACCCGAAAAAACACGTACGGTGCCACTTTCTGCCATCCAAAAGTGCTCTCAGCGGAAGCCTTTGGGTACACCTGAACTCCCTGGGGGAGCCTTTACGCAACCCCACACTCAACAGGACTCTGCGTCTTCACTCTTTCCTAACAACCCTAAACATAACCCTAACCGCAACAAGAAGCTGAACCCGAGTTAGACCCGAAAAAACACGTACGGTGCCACTTTCTGCCATCAAAAAGTGCTCTCAGCGGAAGCCTTTGGGTACACCTGAACTCCCTGGGGGAGCCTTTACGCAACCCCACACTCAACAGGACTCTGCGTCTTCACTCTTTCCTAACAACCCTAAACATAACCCTAACCGCAACAAGAAGCTGAACCCGAGTTAGACCCGAAAAAACACGTACGGTGCCACTTTCTGCCATCAAAAAGTGCTCTCAGAGGAAGCCTTTGGGTACACCTGAACTCCCTGGAGGAGCCTTTACGCAACCCCACACTCAACAGGACTCTGCGTCTTCACTCTTTCCTAACAACCCTAAACATAACCCTAACTGGACCAAGAAGCTGAACCCGAGTTAGACCCGAAAAAACACGTACGGTGCCACTTTCTGCCGTCAAAAAGTGCTCTCAGCGGAAGCCTTTGGGTACACCTGAACTCCCTGGGGGAGCCTTTACGCAACCCCACACTCAACAGGACTCTGCGTCTTCACTCTTTCCTAACAACCCTAAACATAACCCTAACCGCAACAAGAAGCTGAACCCGAGTTAGACCCGAAAAAACACGTACGGTGCCACTTTCTGCCATCAAAAAGTGCTCTCAGCGGAAGCCTTTGGGTACACCTGAACTCCCTGGGGGAGCCTTTACGCAACCCCACACTCAACAGGACTCTGCGTCTTCACTCTTTCCTAACAACCCTAAACATAACCCTAACCGCAACAAGAAGCTGAACCCGAGTTAGACCCGAAAAAACACGTACGGTGCCACTTTCTGCCATCAAAAAGTGCTCTCAGCGGAAGCCTTTGGGTACACCTGAACTCCCTGGGGGAGCCTTTACGCAACCCCACACTCAACAGGACTCTGCGTCTTCACTCTTTCCTAACAACCCTAAACATAACCCTTACCGGAACAAGAAGCTGAACCCGAGTTAGACCCGAAAAAACACGTACGGTGCCACTTTCTGCCATCAAAAAGTGCTCTCAGCGGAAGCCTTTGGGTACACCTGAACTCCCTGGGGGAGCCTTTACGCAACCCCACACTCAACAGGACTCTGCGTCTTCACTCTTTCCTAACAACCCTAAACATAACCCTAACCGCAACAAGAAGCTGAACCCGAGTTAGACCCGAAAAAACACGTACGGTGCCACTTTCTGCCATCAAAAAGTGCTCTCAGCGGAAGCCTTTGGGTACACCTGAACTCCCTGGGGGAGCCTTTACGCAACCCCACACTCAATAGGACTCTGCGTCTTCACTCTTTCCTAACAACCCTAAACATAACCCTAACCGCAACAAGAAGCTGAACCCGAGTTAGACCCGAAAAAACACGTACGGTGCCACTTTCTGCCATCCAAACGTGCTCTCAGCGGAAGCCTTTGGGTACACCTGAACTCCCTGGGGGAGCCTTTACGCAACCCCACACTCAACAGGACTCTGCGTCTTCACTCTTTCCTAACAACCCTAAACATAACCCTAACCGCAACAAGAAGCTGAACCCGAGTTAGACCCGAAAAAACACGTACGGTGCCACTTTCTGCCATCAAAAAGTGCTCTCAGCGGAAGCCTTTGGGTACATCTGAACTCCCTGGGGGAGCCTTTACGCAACCCCACACTCAACAGGACTCTGCGTCTTCACTCTTTCCTAACAACCCTAAACATAACCCTAACCGCAACAAGAAGCTCAACCCGAGTTAGACCCGAAAAAACACGTACGGTGCCACTTTCTGCCATCCAAAAGTGCTCTCAGCGGAAGCCTTTGGGTACATCTGAACTCCCTGGGGGAGCCTTTACGCAACCCCACACTCAACAGGACTCTGCGTCTTCACTCTTTCCTAACAACCCTAAACATAACCCTAACAGCAACAAGAAGCTGAACCCGAGTTAGACCCGAAAAAACACGTACGGTGCCACTTTCTGCCATCCAAAAGTGCTCTCAGCGGAAGCCTTTGGGTACACCTGAACTCCCTGGGGGAGCCTTTACGCAACCCCACACTCAACAGGACTCTGAGTCTTCACTCTTTCCTAACAACCCTAAACATAACCCTAACCGCAACAAGAAGCTCAACCCGAGTTAGACCCGAAAAAACACGTACGGTGCCACTTTCTGCCATCAAAAAGTGCTCTCAGCGGAAGCCTTTGGGTACACCTGAACTCCCTGGGGGAGCCTTTACGCAACCCCACACTCAACAGGACTCTGCGTCTTCACTCTTTCCTAACAACCCTAAACATAACCCTAACCGCAACAAGAAGCTGAACCCGAGTTAGACCCGAAAAAACACGTACGGTGCCACTTTCTGCCATCAAAAAGTGCTCTCAGCGGAAGCCTTTGGGTACACCTGAACTCCCTGGGGGAGCCTTTACGCAACCCCACACTCAACAGGACTCTGCGTCTTCACTCTTTCCTAACAACCCTAAACATAACCCTAACCGCAACAAGAAGCTGAACCCGAGTTAGACCCGAAAAAACACGTACGGTGCCACTTTCTGCCATCCAAAAGTGCTCTCAGCGGAAGCCTTTGGGTACACCTGAACTCCCTGGGGGAGCCTTTACGCAACCCCACACTCAACAGGACTCTGCGTCTTCACTCTTTCCTAACAACCCTAAACATAACCCTAACCGCAACAAGAAGCTGAACCCGAGTTAGACCCGAAAAAACACGTACGGTGCCACTTTCTGCCATCAAAAAGTGCTCTCAGCGGAAGCCTTTGGGTACACCTGAACTCCCTGGGGGAGCCTTTACGCAACCCCACACTCAACAGGACTCTGCGTCTTCACTCTTTCCTAACAACCCTAAACATAACCCTAACCGCAACAAGAAGCTGAACCCGAGTTAGACCCGAAAAAACACGTACGGTGCCACTTTCTGCCATCCAAAAGTGCTCTCAGCGGAAGCCTTTGGGTACACCTGAACTCCCTGGGGGAGCCTTTACGCAACCCCACACTCAACAGGACTCTGCGTCTTCACTCTTTCCTAACAACCCTAAACATAACCCTAACCGCAACAAGAAGCTGAACCCGAGTTAGACCCGAAAAAACACGTACGGTGCCACTTTCTGCCATCAAAAAGTGCTCTCAGCGGAAGCCTTTGGGTACACCTGAACTCCCTGGGGGAGCCTTTACGCAACCCCACACTCAACAGGACTCTGCGTCTTCACTCTTTCCTAACAACCCTAAACATAACCCTAACCGCAACAAGAAGCTGAACCCGAGTTAGACCCGAAAAAACACGTACGGTGCCACTTTCTGCCATCAAAAAGTGCTCTCAGCGGAAGCCTTTGGGTACACCTGAACTCCCTGGGGGAGCCTTTACGCAACCCCACACTCAACAGGACTCTGCGTCTTCACTCTTTCCTAACAACCCTAAACATAACCCTAACCGCAACAAGAAGCTGAACCCGAGTTAGACCCGAAAAAACACGTACGGTGCCACTTTCTGCCATCAAAAAGTGCTCTCAGCGGAAGCCTTTGGGTACACCTGAACTCCCTGGGGGAGCCTTTACGCAACCCCACACTCAACAGGACTCTGCGTCTTCACTCTTTCCTAACAACCCTAAACATAACCCTAACCGCAACAAGAAGCTCAACCCGAGTTAGACCCGAAAAAACACGTACGGTGCCACTTTCTGCCATCAAAAAGTGCTCTCAGCGGAAGCCTTTGGGTACACCTGAACTCCCTGGGGGAGCCTTTACGCAACCCCACACTCAACAGGACTCTGCGTCTTCACTCTTTCCTAACAACCCTAAACATAACCCTAACCGCAACAAGAAGCTGAACCCGAGTTAGACCCGAAAAAACACGTACGGTGCCACTTTCTGCCATCCAAAAGTGCTCTCAGCGGAAGCCTTTGGGTACACCTGAACTCCCTGGGGGAGCCTTTACGCAACCCCACACTCAACAGGACTCTGCGTCTTCACTCTTTCCTAACAACCCTAAACATAACCCTAACCGCAACAAGAAGCTGAACCCGAGTTAGACCCGAAAAAACACGTACGGTGCCACTTTCTGCCATCAAAAAGTGCTCTCAGCGGAAGCCTTTGGGTACACCTGAACTCCCTGGGGGAGCCTTTACGCAACCCCACACTCAACAGGACTCTGCGTCTTCACTCTTTCCTAACAACCCTAAACATAACCCTAACCGCAACAAGAAGCTGAACCCGAGTTAGACCCGAAAAAACACGTACGGTGCCACTTTCTGCCATCAAAAAGTGCTCTCAGCGGAAGCCTTTGGGTACACCTGAACTCCCTGGGGGAGCCTTTACGCAACCCCACACTCAACAGGACTCTGCGTCTTCACTCTTTCCTAACAACCCTAAACATAACCCTAACCGCAACAAGAAGCTGAACCCGAGTTAGACCCGAAAAAACACGTACGGTGCCACTTTCTGCCATCAAAAAGTGCTCTCAGCGGAAGCCTTTGGGTACACCTGAACTCCCTGGGGGAGCCTTTACGCAACCCCACACTCAACAGGACTCTGCGTCTTCACTCTTTCCTAACAACCCTAAACATAACCCTAACCGCAACAAGAAGCTGAACCCGAGTTAGACCCGAAAAAACACGTACGGTGCCACTTTCTGCCATCAAAAAGTGCTCTCAGCGGAAGCCTTTGGGTACACCTGAACTCCCTGGGGGAGCCTTTACGCAACCCCACACTCAACAGGACTCTGCGTCTTCACTCTTTCCTAACAACCCTAAACATAACCCTAACCGGAACAAGAAGCTCAACCCGAGTTAGACCCGAAAAAACACGTACGGTGCCACTTTCTGCCGTCAAAAAGTGCTCTCAGCGGAAGCCTTTGGGTACACCTGAACTCCCTGGGGGAGCCTTTACGCAACCCCACACTCAACAGGACTCTGCGTCTTCACTCTTTCCTAACAACCCTAAACATAACCCTAACCGCAACAAGAAGCTCAACCCGAGTTAGACCCGAAAAAACACGTACGGTGCCACTTTCTGCCGTCAAAAAGTGCTCTCAGCGGAAGCCTTTGGGTACACCTGAACTCCCTGGGGGAGCCTTTACGCAACCCCACACTCAACAGGACTCTGCGTCTTCACTCTTTCCTAACAACCCTAAACATAACCCTAACCGCAACAAGAAGCTGAACCCGAGTTAGACCCGAAAAAACACGTACGGTGCCACTTTCTGCCGTCAAAAAGTGCTCTCAGCGGAAGCCTTTGGGTACACCTGAACTCCCTGGGGGAGCCTTTACGCAACCCCACACTCAACAGGACTCTGCGTCTTCACTCTTTCCTAACAACCCTAAACATAACCCTAACCGCAACAAGAAGCTGAACCCGAGTTAGACCCGAAAAAACACGTACGGTGCCACTTTCTGCCATCAAAAAGTGCTCTCAGCGGAAGCCTTTGGGTACACCTGAACTCCCTGGGGGAGCCTTTATGCAACCCCACACTCAACAGGACTCTGCGTCTTCACTCTTTCCTAACAACCCTAAACATAACCCTAACCGCAACAAGAAGCTGAACCCGAGTTAGACCCGAAAAAACACGTACGGTGCCACTTTCTGCCATCCAAAAGTGCTCTCAGCGGAAGCCTTTGGGTACATCTGAACTCCCTGGGGGAGCCTTTACGCAACCCCACACTCAACAGGACTCTGCGTCTTCACTCTTTCCTAACAACCCTAAACATAACCCTAACCGCAACAAGAAGCTGAACCCGAGTTAGACCCGAAAAAACACGTACGGTGCCACTTTCTGCCATCAAAAAGTGCTCTCAGCGGAAGCCTTTGGGTACACCTGAACTCCCTGGAGGAGCCTTTACGCAACCCCACACTCAACAGGACTCTGCGTCTTCACTCTTTCCTAACAACCCTAAACATAACCCTAACCGCAACAAGAAGCTGAACCCGAGTTAGACCCGAAAAAACACGTACGGTGCCACTTTCTGCCATCAAAAAGTGCTCTCAGCGGAAGCCTTTGGGTACACCTGAACTCCCTGGGGGAGCCTTTACGCAACCCCACACTCAACAGGACTCTGCGTCTTCACTCTTTCCTAACAACCCTAAACATAACCCTAACCGCAACAAGAAGCTGAACCCGAGTTAGACCCGAAAAAACACGTACGGTGCCACTTTCTGCCATCAAAAAGTGCTCTCAGCGGAAGCCTTTGGGTACACCTGAACTCCCTGGGGGAGCCTTTACGCAACCCCACACTCAACAGGACTCTGCGTCTTCACTCTTTCCTAACAACCCTAAACATAACCCTAACCGCAACAAGAAGCTGAACCCGAGTTAGACCCGAAAAAACACGTACGGTGCCACTTTCTGCCATCCAAAAGTGCTCTCAGCGGAAGCCTTTGGGTACACCTGAACTCCCTGGGGGAGCCTTTACGCAACCCCACACTCAACAGGACTCTGCGTCTTCACTCTTTCCTAACAACCCTAAACATAACCCTAACCGCAACAAGAAGCTGAACCCGAGTTAGACCCGAAAAAACACGTACGGTGCCACTTTCTGCCATCCAAAAGTGCTCTCAGCGGAAGCCTTTGGGTACACCTGAACTCCCTGGGGGAGCCTTTACGCAACCCCACACTCAACAGGACTCTGCGTCTTCACTCTTTCCTAACAACCCTAAACATAACCCTAACCGCAACAAGAAGCTGAACCCGAGTTAGACCCGAAAAAACACGTACGGTGCCACTTTCTGCCATCAAAAAGTGCTCTCAGCGGAAGCCTTTGGGTACACCTGAACTCCCTGGGGGAGCCTTTACGCAACCCCACACTCAACAGGACTCTGCGTCTTCACTCTTTCCTAACAACCCTAAACATAACCCTAACCGCAACAAGAAGCTGAACCCGAGTTAGACCCGAAAAAACACGTACGGTGCCACTTTCTGCCATCCAAAAGTGCTCTCAGCGGAAGCCTTTGGGTACACCTGAACTCCCTGGGGGAGCCTTTACGCAACCCCACACTCAACAGGACTCTGCGTCTTCACTCTTTCCTAACAACCCTAAACATAACCCTAACCGCAACAAGAAGCTGAACCCGAGTTAGACCCGAAAAAACACGTACGGTGCCACTTTCTGCCATCAAAAAGTGCTCTCAGCGGAAGCCTTTGGGTACACCTGAACTCCCTGGAGGAGCCTTTACGCAACCCCACACTCAACAGGACTCTGCGTCTTCACTCTTTCCTAACAACCCTAAACATATCCCTAACCGGACCAAGAAGCTGAACCCGAGTTAGACCCGAAAAAACACGTACGGTGCCACTTTCTGCCGTCAAAAAGTGCTCTCAGCGGAAGCCTTTGGGTACACCTGAACTCCCTGGGGGAGCCTTTACGCAACCCCACACTCAACAGGACTCTGCGTCTTCACTCTTTCCTAACAACCCTAAACATAACCCTAACCGCAACAAGAAGCTGAACCCGAGTTAGACCCGAAAAAACACGTACGGTGCCACTTTCTGCCATCAAAAAGTGCTCTCAGCGGAAGCCTTTGGGTACACCTGAACTCCCTGGGGGAGCCTTTACGCAACCCCACACTCAACAGGACTCTGCGTCTTCACTCTTTCCTAACAACCCTAAACATAACCCTAACCGCAACAAGAAGCTGAACCCGAGTTAGACCCGAAAAAACACGTACGGTGCCACTTTCTGCCATCAAAAAGTGCTCTCAGCGGAAGCCTTTGGGTACACCTGAACTCCCTGGGGGAGCCTTTACGCAACCCCACACTCAACAGGACTCTGCGTCTTCACTCTTTCCTAACAACCCTAAACATAACCCTAACCGCAACAAGAAGCTCAACCCGAGTTAGACCCGAAAAAACACGTACGGTGCCACTTTCTGCCGTCAAAAAGTGCTCTCAGCGGAAGCCTTTGGGTACACCTGAACTCCCTGGGGGAGCCTTTACGCAACCCCACACTCAACAGGACTCTGCGTCTTCACTCTTTCCTAACAACCCTAAACATAACCCTAACCGCAACAAGAAGCTGAACCCGAGTTAGACCCGAAAAAACACGTACGGTGCCACTTTCTGCCATCCAAAAGTGCTCTCAGCGGAAGCCTTTGGGTACACCTGAACTCCCTGGGGGAGCCTTTACGCAACCCCACACTCAACAGGACTCTGCGTCTTCACTCTTTCCTAACAACCCTAAACATAACCCTAACCGCAACAAGAAGCTGAACCCGAGTTAGACCCGAAAAAACACGTACGGTGCCACTTTCTGCCATCAAAAAGTGCTCTCAGCGGAAGCCTTTGGGTACACCTGAACTCCCTGGGGGAGCCTTTACGCAACCCCACACTCAACAGGACTCTGCGTCTTCACTCTTTCCTAACAACCCTAAACATAACCCTAACCGCAACAAGAAGCTGAACCCGAGTTAGACCCGAAAAAACACGTACGGTGCCACTTTCTGCCATCAAAAAGTGCTCTCAGCGGAAGCCTTTGGGTACACCTGAACTCCCTGGGGGAGCCTTTACGCAACCCCACACTCAACAGGACTCTGCGTCTTCACTCTTTCCTAACAACCCTAAACATAACCCTAACCGCAACAAGAAGCTGAACCCGAGTTAGACCCGAAAAAACACGTACGGTGCCACTTTCTGCCATCCAAAAGTGCTCTCAGCGGAAGCCTTTGGGTACACCTGAACTCCCTGGGGGAGCCTTTACGCAACCCCACACTCAACAGGACTCTGCGTCTTCACTCTTTCCTAACAACCCTAAACATAACCCTAACCGCAACAAGAAGCTGAACCCGAGTTAGACCCGAAAAAACACGTACGGTGCCACTTTCTGCCATCCAAAAGTGCTCTCAGCGGAAGCCTTTGGGTACACCTGAACTCCCTGGGGGAGCCTTTACGCAACCCCACACTCAACAGGACTCTGCGTCTTCACTCTTTCCTAACAACCCTAAACATAACCCTAACCGCAACAAGAAGCTGAACCCGAGTTAGACCCGAAAAAACACGTACGGTGCCACTTTCTGCCATCCAAAAGTGCTCTCAGCGGAAGCCTTTGGGTACACCTGAACTCCCTGGGGGAGCCTTTACGCAACCCCACACTCAACAGGACTCTGCGTCTTCACTCTTTCCTAACAACCCTAAACATAACCCTAACCGCAACAAGAAGCTGAACCCGAGTTAGACCCGAAAAAACACGTACGGTGCCACTTTCTGCCATCCAAAAGTGCTCTCAGCGGAAGCCTTTGGGTACACCTGAACTCCCTGGGGGAGCCTTTACGCAACCCCACACTCAACAGGACTCTGCGTCTTCACTCTTTCCTAACAACCCTAAACATAACCCTAACCGCAACAAGAAGCTGAACCCGAGTTAGACCCGAAAAAACACGTACGGTGCCACTTTCTGCCATCAAAAAGTGCTCTCAGCGGAAGCCTTTGGGTACACCTGAACTCCCTGGGGGAGCCTTTACGCAACCCCACACTCAACAGGACTCTGCATCTTCACTCTTTCCTAACAACCCTAAACATAACCCTAACCGCAACAAGAAGCTGAACCCGAGTTAGACCCGAAAAAACACGTACGGTGCCACTTTCTGCCATCAAAAAGTGCTCTCAGCGGAAGCCTTTGGGTACACCTGAACTCCCTGGGGGAGCCTTTACGCAACCCCACACTCAACAGGACTCTGCGTCTTCACTCTTTCCTAACAACCCTAAACATAACCCTAACCGCAACAAGAAGCTGAACCCGAGTTAGACCCGAAAAAACACGTACGGTGCCACTTTCTGCCGTCAAAAAGTGCTCTCAGCGGAAGCCTTTGGGTACACCTGAACTCCCTGGGGGAGCCTTTACGCAACCCCACACTCAACAGGACTCTGCGTCTTCACTCTTTCCTAACAACCCTAAACATAACCCTAACCGCAAGAAGAAGCTGAACCCGAGTTAGACCCGAAAAAACACGTACGGTGCCACTTTCTGCCATCCAAAAGTGCTCTCAGCGGAAGCCTTTGGGTACACCTGAACTCCCTGGGGGAGCCTTTACGCAACCCCACACTCAACAGGACTCTGCGTCTTCACTCTTTCCTAACAACCCTAAACATAACCCTAACCGCAACAAGAAGCTGAACCCGAGTTAGACCCGAAAAAACACGTACGGTGCCACTTTCTGCCATCCAAAAGTGCTCTCAGCGGAAGCCTTTGGGTACACCTGAACTCCCTGGGGGAGCCTTTACGCAACCCCACACTCAACAGGACTCTGCGTCTTCACTCTTTCCTAACAACCCTAAACATAACCCTAACCGCAACAAGAAGCTGAACCCGAGTTAGACCCGAAAAAACACGTACGGTGCCACTTTCTGCCATCCAAAAGTGCTCTCAGCGGAAGCCTTTGGGTACACCTGAACTCCCTGGGGGAGCCTTTACGCAACCCCACACTCAACAGGACTCTGCGTCTTCACTCTTTCCTAACAACCCTAAACATAACCCTAACCGCAACAAGAAGCTGAACCCGAGTTAGACCCGAAAAAACACGTACGGTGCCACTTTCTGCCATCAAAAAGTGCTCTCAGCGGAAGCCTTTGGGTACACCTGAACTCCCTGGGGGAGCCTTTACGCAACCCCACACTCAACAGGACTCTGCGTCTTCACTCTTTCCTAACAACCCTAAACATAACCCTAACCGCAACAAGAAGCTCAACCCGAGTTAGACCCGAAAAAACACGTACGGTGCCACTTTCTGCCGTCAAAAAGTGCTCTCAGCGGAAGCCTTTGGGTACACCTGAACTCCCTGGGGGAGCCTTTACGCAACCCCACACTCAACAGGACTCTGCGTCTTCACTCTTTCCTAACAACCCTAAACATAACCCTAACCGCAACAAGAAGCTGAACCCGAGTTAGACCCGAAAAAACACGTACGGTGCCACTTTCTGCCATCAAAAAGTGCTCTCAGCGGAAGCCTTTGGGTACACCTGAACTCCCTGGGGGAGCCTTTACGCAACCCCACACTCAACAGGACTCTGCGTCTTCACTCTTTCCTAACAACCCTAAACATATCCCTAACCGGACCAAGAAGCTGAACCCGAGTTAGACCCGAAAAAACACGTACGGTGCCACTTTCTGCCGTCAAAAAGTGCTCTCAGCGGAAGCCTTTGGGTACACCTGAACTCCCTGGGGGAGCCTTTACGCAACCCCACACTCAATAGGACTCTGCGTCTTCACTCTTTCCTAACAACCCTAAACATAACCCTAACCGCAACAAGAAGCTGAACCCGAGTTAGACCCGAAAAAACACGTACGGTGCCACTTTCTGCCATCAAAAAGTGCTCTCAGCGGAAGCCTTTGGGTACACCTGAACTCCCTGGGGGAGCCTTTACGCAACCCCACACTCAACAGGACTCTGCGTCTTCACTCTTTCCTAACAACCCTAAACATAACCCTAACCGCAACAAGAAGCTGAACCCGAGTTAGACCCGAAAAAACACGTACGGTGCCACTTTCTGCCGTCAAAAAGTGCTCTCAGCGGAAGCCTTTGGGTACACCTGAACTCCCTGGGGGAGCCTTTACGCAACCCCACACTCAACAGGACTCTGCGTCTTCACTCTTTCCTAACAACCCTAAACATAACCCTAACCGCAACAAGAAGCTGAACCCGAGTTAGACCCGAAAAAACACGTACGGTGCCACTTTCTGCCATCTAAAAGTGCTCTCAGCGGAAGCCTTTGGGTACACCTGAACTCCCTGGGGGAGCCTTTACGCAACCCCACACTCAACAGGACTCTGCGTCTTCACTCTTTCCTAACAACCCTAAACATAACCCTAACCGCAACAAGAAGCTGAACCCGAGTTAGACCCGAAAAAACACGTACGGTGCCACTTTCTGCCATCAAAAAGTGCTCTCAGCGGAAGCCTTTGGGTACACCTGAACTCCCTGGGGGAGCCTTTACGCAACCCCACACTCAACAGGACTCTGCGTCTTCACTCTTTCCTAACAACCCTAAACATAACCCTAACCGCAACAAGAAGCTGAACCCGAGTTAGACCCGAAAAAACACGTACGGTGCCACTTTCTGCCATCAAAAAGTGCTCTCAGCGGAAGCCTTTGGGTACACCTGAACTCCCTGGGGGAGCCTTTACGCAACCCCACACTCAACAGGACTCTGCGTCTTCACTCTTTCCTAACAACCCTAAACATAACCCTTACCGCAACAAGAAGCTGAACCCGAGTTAGACCCGAAAAAACACGTACGGTGCCACTTTCTGCCGTCCAAAAGTGCTCTCAGCGGAAGCCTTTGGGTACACCTGAACTCCCTGGGGGAGCCTTTACGCAACCCCACACTCAACAGGACTCTGCGTCTTCACTCTTTCCTAACAACCCTAAACATAACCCTAACTGCAACAAGAAGCTGAACCCGAGTTAGACCCGAAAAAACACGTACGGTGCCACTTTCTGCCATCAAAACGTGCTCTCAGCGGAAGCCTTTGGGTACACCTGAACTCCCTGGGGGAGCCTTTACGCAACCCCACACTCAACAGGACTCTGCGTCTTCACTCTTTCCTAACAACCCTAAACATAACCCTAACCGCAACAAGAAGCTGAACCCGAGTTAGACCCGAAAAAACACGTACGGTGCCACTTTCTGCCATCAAAAAGTGCTCTCAGCGGAAGCCTTTGGGTACACCTGAATTCCCTGGGGGAGCCTTTACGCAACCCCACACTCAACAGGACTCTGCGTCTTCACTCTTTCCTAACAACCCTAAACATAACCCTAACCGCAACAAGAAGCTCAACCCGAGTTAGACCCGAAAAAACACGTACGGTGCCACTTTCTGCCATCAAAAAGTGCTCTCAGCGGAAGCCTTTGGGTACACCTGAATTCCCTGGGGGAGCCTTTACGCAACCCCACACTCAACAGGACTCTGCGTCTTCACTCTTTCCTAACAACCCTAAACATAACCCTAACCGCAACAAGAAGCTGAACCCGAGTTAGACCCGAAAAAACACGTACGGTGCCACTTTCTGCCGTCAAAAAGTGCTCTCAGCGGAAGCCTTTGGGTACACCTGAACTCCCTGGGGGAGCCTTTACGCAACCCCACACTCAACAGGACTCTGCGTCTTCACTCTTTCCTAACAACCCTAAACATAACCCTAACCGCAACAAGAAGCTC
>NW_028153507.1:32500-35000 GCF_964211835.1 Anser anser
AAGTGCTCTCAGCGGAAGCCTTTGGGTACACCTGAACTCCCTGGGGGAGCCTTTACGCAACCCCACACTCAACAGGACTCTGCGTCTTCACTCTTTCCTAACAACCCTAAACATAACCCTAACCGCAACAAGAAGCTCAACCCGAGTTAGACCCGAAAAAACACGTACGGTGCCACTTTCTGCCATCAAAAAGTGCTCTCAGCGGAAGCCTTTGGGTACACCTGAACTCCCTGGGGGAGCCTTTACGCAACCCCACACTCAATAGGACTCTGCGTCTTCACTCTTTCCTAACAACCCTAAACATAACCCTAACCGCAACAAGAAGCTGAACCCGAGTTAGACCCGAAAAAACACGTACGGTGCCACTTTCTGCCATCCAAAAGTGCTCTCAGTGGAAGCCTTTGGGTACACCTGAACTCCCTGGGGGAGCCTTTACGCAACCCCACACTCAACAGGACTCTGCGTCTTCACTCTTTCCTAACAACCCTAAACATAACCCTAACCGCAACAAGAAGCTGAACCCGAGTTAGACCCGAAAAAACACGTACGGTGCCACTTTCTGCCATCAAAAAGTGCTCTCAGCGGAAGCCTTTGGGTACACCTGAACTCCCTGGAGGAGCCTTTACGCAACCCCACACTCAACAGGACTCTGCGTCTTCACTCTTTCCTAACAACCCTAAACATAACCCTAACCGGAACAAGAAGCTGAACCCGAGTTAGACCCGAAAAAACACGTACAGTGCCACTTTCTGCCATCAAAAAGTGCTCTCAGCGGAAGCCTTTGGGTACACCTGAACTCCCTGGGGGAGCCTTTACGCAACCCCACACTCAACAGGACTCTGCGTCTTCACTCTTTCCTAACAACCCTAAACATAACCCTAACCGGAACAAGAAGCTGAACCCGAGTTAGACCCGAAAAAACACGTACGGTGCCACTTTCTGCCATCAAAAAGTGCTCTCAGCGGAAGCCTTTGGGTACACCTGAACTCCCTGGGGGAGCCTTTACGCAACCCCACACTCAACAGGACTCTGCGTCTTCACTCTTTCCTAACAACCCTAAACATAACCCTAACCGCAACAAGAAGCTGAACCCGAGTTAGACCCGAAAAAACACGTACGGTGCCACTTTCTGCCATCCAAAAGTGCTCTCAGCGGAAGCCTTTGGGTACACCTGAACTCCCTGGGGGAGCCTTTACGCAACCCCACACTCAACAGGACTCTGCGTCTTCACTCTTTCCTAACAACCCTAAACATAACCCTAACCGCAACAAGAAGCTGAACCCGAGTTAGACCCGAAAAAACACGTACGGTGCCACTTTCTGCCGTCAAAAAGTGCTCTCAGCGGAAGCCTTTGGGTACACCTGAACTCCCTGGGGGAGCCTTTACGCAACCCCACACTCAACAGGACTCTGCGTCTTCACTCTTTCCTAACAACCCTAAACATAACCCTAACCGCAACAAGAAGCTGAACCCGAGTTAGACCCGAAAAAACACGTACGGTGCCACTTTCTGCCATCAAAAAGTGCTCTCAGCGGAAGCCTTTGGGTACACCTGAACTCCCTGGGGGAGCCTTTACGCAACCCCACACTCAACAGGACTCTGCGTCTTCACTCTTTCCTAACAACCCTAAACATAACCCTAACCGCAACAAGAAGCTGAACCCGAGTTAGACCCGAAAAAACACGTACGGTGCCACTTTCTGCCATCCAAAAGTGCTCTCAGCGGAAGCCTTTGGGTACACCTGAACTCCCTGGGGGAGCCTTTACGCAACCCCACACTCAACAGGACTCTGCGTCTTCACTCTTTCCTAACAACCCTAAACATAACCCTAACCGGAACAAGAAGCTCAACCCGAGTTAGACCCAAAAAAACACGTACGGTGCCACTTTCTGCCATCAAAAAGTGCTCTCAGCGGAAGCCTTTGGGTACACCTGAACTCCCTGGGGGAGCCTTTACGCAACCCCACACTCAACAGGACTCTGCGTCTTCACTCTTTCCTAACAACCCTAAACATAACCCTAACCGCAACAAGAAGCTGAACCCGAGTTAGACCCGAAAAAACACGTACGGTGCCACTTTCTGCCATCAAAAAGTGCTCTCAGCGGAAGCCTTTGGGTACACCTGAACTCCCTGGAGGAGCCTTTACGCAACCCCACACTCAACAGGACTCTGCGTCTTCACTCTTTCCTAACAACCCTAAACATAACCCTAACCGCAACAAGAAGCTGAACCCGAGTTAGACCCGAAAAAACACGTACGGTGCCACTTTCTGCCATCCAAAAGTGCTCTCAGCGGAAGCCTTTGGGTACACCTGAACTCCCTGGGGGAGCCTTTACGCAACCCCACACTCAACAGGACTCTGCGTCTTCACTCTTTCCTAACAACCCTAAACATAACCCTAACCGCAACAAGAAGCTGAACCCAAGTTAGACCCGAAAAAACACGTACGGTGCCACTTTCTGCCATCAAAAAGTGCTCTCAGCGGAAGCCTTTGGGTACA
>NW_028153507.1:40000-67500 GCF_964211835.1 Anser anser
CCACTTTCTGCCATCAAAAAGTGCTCTCAGCGGAAGCCTTTGGGTACACCTGAACTCCCTGGGGGAGCCTTTACGCAACCCCACACTCAACAGGACTCTGCGTCTTCACTCTTTCCTAACAACCCTAAACATAACCCTAACCGCAACAAGAAGCTGAACCCGAGTTAGACCCGAAAAAACACGTACGGTGCCACTTTCTGCCATCAAAAAGTGCTCTCAGCGGAAGCCTTTGGGTACACCTGAACTCCCTGGGGGAGCCTTTACGCAACCCCACACTCAACAGGACTCTGCGTCTTCACTCTTTCCTAACAACCCTAAACATAACCCTAACCGCAACAAGAAGCTGAACCCGAGTTAGACCCGAAAAAACACGTACGGTGCCACTTTCTGCCATCAAAAAGTGTTCTCAGCGGAAGCCTTTGGGTACACCTGAACTCCCTGGGGGAGCCTTTACGCAACCCCACACTCAACAGGACTCTGCGTCTTCACTCTTTCCTAACAACCCTAAACATAACCCTAACCGCAACAAGAAGCTGAACCCGAGTTAGACCCGAAAAAACACGTACGGTGCCACTTTCTGCCATCCAAAAGACTTTCTGCCATCCAAAAGTGCTCTCAGCAGAAGCCTTTGGGTACACCTGAACTCCCTGGGGGAGCCTTTACGCAACCCCACACTCAACAGGACTCTGCGTCTTCACTCTTTCCTAACAACCCTAAACATAACCCTAACCGCAACAAGAAGCTGAACCCGAGTTAGACCCGAAAAAACACGTACGGTGCCACTTTCTGCCATCAAAAAGTGCTCTCAGCGGAAGCCTTTGGGTACACCTGAATTCCCTGGGGGAGCCTTTACGCAACCCCACACTCAATAGGACTCTGCGTCTTCACTCTTTCCTAACAACCCTAAACATAAGCCTAACCGCAACAAGAAGCTGAACCCGAGTTAGACCCGAAAAAACACGTACGGTGCCACTTTCTGCCATCAAAAAGTGCTCTCAGCGGAAGCCTTTGGGTACACCTGAACTCCCTGGGGGAGCCTTTACGCAACCCCACACTCAACAGGACTCTGCGTCTTCACTCTTTCCTAACAACCCTAAACATAACCCTAACCGCAACAAGAAGCTGAACCCGAGTTAGACCCGAAAAAACACGTACGGTGCCACTTTCTGCCATCCAAAAGTGCTCTCAGCGGAAGCCTTTGGGTACACCTGAACTCCCTGGGGGAGCCTTTACGCAACCCCACACTCAACAGGACTCTGCGTCTTCACTCTTTCCTAACAACCCTAAACATAACCCTAACCGCAACAAGAAGCTGAACCCGAGTTAGACCCGAAAAAACACGTACGGTGCCACTTTCTGCCATCAAAAAGTGCTCTCAGCGGAAGCCTTTGGGTACACCTGAATTCCCTGGGGGAGCCTTTACGCAACCCCACACTCAATAGGACTCTGCGTCTTCACTCTTTCCTAACAACCCTAAACATAAGCCTAACCGGAACAAGAAGCTGAACCCGAGTTAGACCCGAAAAAACACGTACGGTGCCACTTTCTGCCATCCAAAAGTGCTCTCAGCGGAAGCCTTTGGGTACACCTGAACTCCCTGGGGGAGCCTTTACGCAACCCCACACTCAACAGGACTCTGCGTCTTCACTCTTTCCTAACAACCCTAAACATAACCCTAACCGCAACGAGAAGCTGAACCCGAGTTAGACCCGAAAAAACACGTACGGTGCCACTTTCTGCCATCCAAAAGTGCTCTCAGCGGAAGCCTTTGGGTACACCTGAACTCCCTGGGGGAGCCTTTACGCAACCCCACACTCAACAGGACTCTGCGTCTTCACTCTTTCCTAACAACCCTAAACATAACCCTAACCGCAACAAGAAGCTGAACCCGAGTTAGACCCGAAAAAACACGTACGGTGCCACTTTCTGCCATCCAAAAGTGCTCTCAGCGGAAGCCTTTGGGTACACCTGAACTCCCTGGGGGAGCCTTTACGCAACCCCACACTCAACAGGACTCTGAGTCTTCACTCTTTCCTAACAACCCTAAACATAACCCTAACCGCAACAAGAAGCTGAACCCGAGTTAGACCCGAAAAAACACGTACGGTGCCACTTTCTGCCATCAAAAAGTGCTCTCAGCGGAAGCCTTTGGGTACACCTGAACTCCCTGGGGGAGCCTTTACGCAACCCCACACTCAACAGGACTCTGCGTCTTCACTCTTTCCTAACAACCCTAAACATAACCCTAACCGCAACAAGAAGCTGAACCCGAGTTAGACCCGAAAAAACACGTACGGTGCCACTTTCTGCCATCCAAAAGTGCTCTCAGCGGAAGCCTTTGGGTACACCTGAACTCCCTGGGGGAGCCTTTACGCAACCCCACACTCAACAGGACTCTGCGTCTTCACTCTTTCCTAACAACCCTAAACATAACCCTAACCGGAACAAGAAGCTGAACCCGAGTTAGACCCGAAAAAACACGTACGGTGCCACTTTCTGCCATCAAAAAGTGCTCTCAGCGGAAGCCTTTGGGTACACCTGAATTCCCTGGGGGAGCCTTTACGCAACCCCACACTCAATAGGACTCTGCGTCTTCACTCTTTCCTAACAACCCTAAACATAAGCCTAACCGCAACAAGAAGCTGAACCCGAGTTAGACCCGAAAAAACACGTACGGTGCCACTTTCTGCCATCAAAAAGTGCTCTCAGCGGAAGCCTTTGGGTACACCTGAACTCCCTGGGGGAGCCTTTACGCAACCCCACACTCAACAGGACTCTGCGTCTTCACTCTTTCCTAACAACCCTAAACATAACTCTAACCGCAACAAGAAGCTGAACCCGAGTTAGACCCGAAAAAACACGTACGGTGCCACTTTCTGCCATCCAAAAGTGCTCTCAGCGGAAGCCTTTGGGTACACCTGAACTCCCTGGGGGAGCCTTTACGCAACCCCACACTCAACAGGACTCTGCGTCTTCACTCTTTCCTAACAACCCTAAACATAACCCTAACCGGAACAAGAAGCTGAACCCGAGTTAGACCCGAAAAAACACGTACGGTGCCACTTTCTGCCATCAAAAAGTGCTCTCAGCGGAAGCCTTTGGGTACACCTGAATTCCCTGGGGGAGCCTTTACGCAACCCCACACTCAATAGGACTCTGCGTCTTCACTCTTTCCTAACAACCCTAAACATAAGCCTAACCGCAACAAGAAGCTGAACCCGAGTTAGACCCGAAAAAACACGTACGGTGCCACTTTCTGCCATCAAAAAGTGCTCTCAGCGGAAGCCTTTGGGTACACCTGAACTCCCTGGGGGAGCCTTTACGCAACCCCACACTCAACAGGACTCTGCGTCTTCACTCTTTCCTAACAACCCTAAACATAACCCTAACCGCAACAAGAAGCTGAACCCGAGTTAGACCCGAAAAAACACGTACGGTGCCACTTTCTGCCATCCAAAAGTGCTCTCAGCGGAAGCCTTTGGGTACACCTGAACTCCCTGGGGGAGCCTTTACGCAACCCCACACTCAACAGGACTCTGCGTCTTCACTCTTTCCTAACAACCCTAAACATAACCCTAACCGCAACAAGAAGCTGAACCCGAGTTAGACCCGAAAAAACACGTACGGTGCCACTTTCTGCCATCAAAAAGTGCTCTCAGCGGAAGCCTTTGGGTACACCTGAATTCCCTGGGGGAGCCTTTACGCAACCCCACACTCAATAGGACTCTGCGTCTTCACTCTTTCCTAACAACCCTAAACATAAGCCTAACCGGAACAAGAAGCTGAACCCGAGTTAGACCCGAAAAAACACGTACGGTGCCACTTTCTGCCATCAAAAAGTGCTCTCAGCGGAAGCCTTTGGGTACACCTGAACTCCCTGGGGGAGCCTTTACGCAACCCCACACTCAACAGGACTCTGCGTCTTCACTCTTTCCTAACAACCCTAAACATAACCCTAACCGCAACAAGAAGCTGAACCCGAGTTAGACCCGAAAAAACACGTACGGTGCCACTTTCTGCCATCCAAAAGTGCTCTCAGCGGAAGCCTTTGGGTACACCTGAACTCCCTGGGGGAGCCTTTACGCAACCCCACACTCAACAGGACTCTGCGTCTTCACTCTTTCCTAACAACCCTAAACATAACCCTAACCGCAACAAGAAGCTGAACCCGAGTTAGACCCGAAAAAACACGTACGGTGCCACTTTCTGCCATCCAAAAGTGCTCTCAGCGGAAGCCTTTGGGTACACCTGAACTCCCTGGGGGAGCCTTTACGCAACCCCACACTCAACAGGACTCTGAGTCTTCACTCTTTCCTAACAACCCTAAACATAACCCTAACCGCAACAAGAAGCTGAACCCGAGTTAGACCCGAAAAAACACGTACGGTGCCACTTTCTGCCATCCAAAAGTGCTCTCAGCGGAAGCCTTTGGGTACACCTGAACTCCCTGGGGGAGCCTTTACGCAACCCCACACTCAACAGGACTCTGCGTCTTCACTCTTTCCTAACAACCCTAAACATAACCCTAACCGCAACAAGAAGCTGAACCCGAGTTAGACCCGAAAAAACACGTACGGTGCCACTTTCTGCCATCCAAAAGTGCTCTCAGCGGAAGCCTTTGGGTACACCTGAACTCCCTGGGGGAGCCTTTACGCAACCCCACACTCAACAGGACTCTGCGTCTTCACTCTTTCCTAACAACCCTAAACATAACCCTAACCGGAACAAGAAGCTGAACCCGAGTTAGACCCGAAAAAACACGTACGGTGCCACTTTCTGCCATCAAAAAGTGCTCTCAGCGGAAGCCTTTGGGTACACCTGAATTCCCTGGGGGAGCCTTTACGCAACCCCACACTCAATAGGACTCTGCGTCTTCACTCTTTCCTAACAACCCTAAACATAAGCCTAACCGCAACAAGAAGCTGAACCCGAGTTAGACCCGAAAAAACACGTACGGTGCCACTTTCTGCCATCAAAAAGTGCTCTCAGCGGAAGCCTTTGGGTACACCTGAACTCCCTGGGGGAGCCTTTACGCAACCCCACACTCAACAGGACTCTGCGTCTTCACTCTTTCCTAACAACCCTAAACATAACCCTAACCGCAACAAGAAGCTGAACCCGAGTTAGACCCGAAAAAACACGTACGGTGCCACTTTCTGCCATCAAAAAGTGCTCTCAGCGGAAGCCTTTGGGTACACCTGAACTCCCTGGGGGAGCCTTTACGCAACCCCACACTCAACAGGACTCTGCGTCTTCACTCTTTCCTAACAACCCTAAACATAACCCTAACCGCAACAAGAAGCTGAACCCGAGTTAGACCCGAAAAAACACGTACGGTGCCACTTTCTGCCATCAAAAAGTGCTCTCAGCGGAAGCCTTTGGGTACACCTGAATTCCCTGGGGGAGCCTTTACGCAACCCCACACTCAATAGGACTCTGCGTCTTCACTCTTTCCTAACAACCCTAAACATAACCCTAACCGCAACAAGAAGCTGAACCCGAGTTAGACCCGAAAAAACACATACGGTGCCACTTTCTGCCATCAAAAAGTGCTCTCAGCGGAAGCCTTTGGGTACACCTGAACTCCCTGGGGGAGCCTTTACGCAACCCCACACTCAACAGGACTCTGCGTCTTCACTCTTTCCTAACAACCCTAAACATAACCCTAACCGCAACAAGAAGCTGAACCCGAGTTAGACCCGAAAAAACACGTACGGTGCCACTTTCTGCCATCCAAAAGTGCTCTCAGCGGAAGCCTTTGGGTACACCTGAACTCCCTGGGGGAGCCTTTACGCAACCCCACACTCAACAGGACTCTGCGTCTTCACTCTTTCCTAACAACCCTAAACATAACCCTAACCGCAACAAGAAGCTGAACCCGAGTTAGACCCGAAAAAACACGTACGGTGCCACTTTCTGCCATCCAAAAGTGCTCTCAGCGGAAGCCTTTGGGTACACCTGAACTCCCTGGGGGAGCCTTTACGCAACCCCACACTCAACAGGACTCTGCGTCTTCACTCTTTCCTAACAACCCTAAACATAACCCTAACCGCAACAAGAAGCTGAACCCGAGTTAGACCCGAAAAAACACGTACGGTGCCACTTTCTGCCATCAAAAAGTGCTCTCAGCGGAAGCCTTTGGGTACACCTGAATTCCCTGGGGGAGCCTTTACGCAACCCCACACTCAACAGGACTCTGCGTCTTCACTCTTTCCTAACAACCCTAAACATAAGCCTAACCGGAACAAGAAGCTGAACCCGAGTTAGACCCGAAAAAACACGTACGGTGCCACTTTCTGCCATCAAAAAGTGCTCTCAGCGGAAGCCTTTGGGTACACCTGAACTCCCTGGGGGAGCCTTTACGCAACCCCACACTCAACAGGACTCTGCGTCTTCACTCTTTCCTAACAACCCTAAACATAACCCTTACCGGAACAAGAAGCTGAACCCGAGTTAGACCCGAAAAAACACGTACGGTGCCACTTTCTGCCATCAAAAAGTGCTCTCAGCGGAAGCCTTTGGGTACACCTGAACTCCCTGGGGGAGCCTTTACGCAACCCCACACTCAACAGGACTCTGCGTCTTCACTCTTTCCTAACAACCCTAAACATAACCCTAACCGGAACAAGAAGCTGAACCCGAGTTAGACCCGAAAAACACGTACGGTGCCACTTTCTGCCATCAAAAAGTGCTCTCAGCGGAAGCCTTTGGGTACACCTGAACTCCCTGGGGGAGCCTTTACGCAACCCCACACTCAACAGGACTCTGCGTCTTCACTCTTTCCTAACAACCCTAAACATAACCCTAACCGCAACAAGAAGCTGAACCCGAGTTAGACCCGAAAAAACACGTACGGTGCCACTTTCTGCCATCCAAAAGTGCTCTCAGCGGAAGCCTTTGGGTACACCTGAACTCCCTGGGGGAGCCTTTACGCAACCCCACACTCAACAGGACTCTGCGTCTTCACTCTTTCCTAACAACCCTAAACATAACCCTAACCGCAACAAGAAGCTGAACCCGAGTTAGACCCGAAAAAACACGTACGGTGCCACTTTCTGCCATCAAAAAGTGCTCTCAGCGGAAGCCTTTGGGTACACCTGAACTCCCTGGGGGAGCCTTTACGCAACCCCACACTCAACAGGACTCTGCGTCTTCACTCTTTCCTAACAACCCTAAACATAACCCTAACCGCAACAAGAAGCTGAACCCGAGTTAGACCCGAAAAAACACGTACGGTGCCACTTTCTGCCATCAAAAAGTGCTCTCAGCGGAAGCCTTTGGGTACACCTGAACTCCCTGGGGGAGCCTTTACGCAACCCCACACTCAACAGGACTCTGCGTCTTCACTCTTTCCTAACAACCCTAAACATAACCCTAACCGCAACAAGAAGCTGAACCCGAGTTAGACCCGAAAAAACACGTACGGTGCCACTTTCTGCCATCAAAAAGTGTTCTCAGCGGAAGCCTTTGGGTACACCTGAACTCCCTGGGGGAGCCTTTACGCAACCCCACACTCAACAGGACTCTGCGTCTTCACTCTTTCCTAACAACCCTAAACATAACCCTAACCGCAACAAGAAGCTGAACCCGAGTTAGACCCGAAAAAACACGTACGGTGCCACTTTCTGCCATCCAAAAGTGCTCTCAGCGGAAGCCTTTGGGTACACCTGAACTCCCTGGGGGAGCCTTTACGCAACCCCACACTCAACAGGACTCTGCGTCTTCACTCTTTCCTAACAACCCTAAACATAACCCTAACCGCAACAAGAAGCTGAACCCGAGTTAGAACCGAAAAAACACGTACGGTGCCACTTTCTGCCATCAAAAAGTGCTCTCAGCGGAAGCCTTTGGGTACACCTGAATTCCCTGGGGGAGCCTTTAAGCAACCCCACACTCAATAGGACTCTGCGTCTTCACTCTTTCCTAACAACCCTAAACATAAGCCTAACCGCAACAAGAAGCTGAACCCGAGTTAGACCCGAAAAAACACGTACGGTGCCACTTTCTGCCATCAAAAAGTGCTCTCAGCGGAAGCCTTTGGGTACACCTGAACTCCCTGGGGGAGCCTTTACGCAACCCCACACTCAACAGGACTCTGCGTCTTCACTCTTTCCTAACAACCCTAAACATAACCCTAACCGCAACAAGAAGCTGAACCCGAGTTAGACCCGAAAAAACACGTACGGTGCCACTTTCTGCCATCCAAAAGTGCTCTCAGCGGAAGCCTTTGGGTACACCTGAACTCCCTGGGGGAGCCTTTACGCAACCCCACACTCAACAGGACTCTGCGTCTTCACTCTTTCCTAACAACCCTAAACATAAGCCTAACCGCAACAAGAAGCTGAACCCGAGTTAGACCCGAAAAAACACGTACGGTGCCACTTTCTGCCATCAAAAAGTGCTCTCAGCGGAAGCCTTTGGGTACACCTGAACTCCCTGGGGGAGCCTTTACGCAACCCCACACTCAACAGGACTCTGCGTCTTCACTCTTTCCTAACAACCCTAAACATAACCCTTACCGGAACAAGAAGCTGAACCCGAGTTAGACCCGAAAAAACACGTACGGTGCCACTTTCTGCCATCAAAAAGTGCTCTCAGCGGAAGCCTTTGGGTACACCTGAACTCCCTGGGGGAGCCTTTACGCAACCCCACACTCAACAGGACTCTGCGTCTTCACTCTTTCCTAACAACCCTAAACATAACCCTAACCGCAACAAGAAGCTGAACCCGAGTTAGACCCGAAAAAACACGTACGGTGCCACTTTCTGCCATCAAAAAGTGCTCTCAGCGGAAGCCTTTGGGTACACCTGAACTCCCTGGGGGAGCCTTTACGCAACCCCACACTCAACAGGACTCTGCGTCTTCACTCTTTCCTAACAACCCTAAACATAACCCTAACCGCAACAAGAAGCTGAACCCGAGTTAGACCCGAAAAAACACGTACGGTGCCACTTTCTGCCATCAAAAAGTGCTCTCAGCGGAAGCCTTTGGGTACACCTGAACTCCCTGGGGGAGCCTTTACGCAACCCCACACTCAACAGGACTCTGCGTCTTCACTCTTTCCTAACAACCCTAAACATAACCCTAACCGCAACAAGAAGCTGAACCCGAGTTAGACCCGAAAAAACACGTACGGTGCCACTTTCTGCCATCCAAAAGTGCTCTCAGCGGAAGCCTTTGGGTACACCTGAACTCCCTGGGGGAGCCTTTACGCAACCCCACACTCAACAGGACTCTGCGTCTTCACTCTTTCCTAACAACCCTAAACATAACCCTAACCGGAACAAGAAGCTGAACCCGAGTTAGACCCGAAAAAACACGTACGGTGCCACTTTCTGCCATCAAAAAGTGCTCTCAGCGGAAGCCTTTGGGTACACCTGAATTCCCTGGGGGAGCCTTTACGCAACCCCACACTCAATAGGACTCTGCGTCTTCACTCTTTCCTAACAACCCTAAACATAAGCCTAACCGCAACAAGAAGCTGAACCCGAGTTAGACCCGAAAAAACACGTACGGTGCCACTTTCTGCCATTAAAAAGTGCTCTCAGCGGAAGCCTTTGGGTACACCTGAACTCCCTGGGGGAGCCTTTACGCAACCCCACACTCAACAGGACTCTGCGTCTTCACTCTTTCCTAACAACCCTAAACATAACCCTAACCGCAACAAGAAGCTGAACCCGAGTTAGACCCGAAAAAACACGTACGGTGCCACTTTCTGCCATCCAAAAGTGCTCTCAGCGGAAGCCTTTGGGTACACCTGAACTCCCTGGGGGAGCCTTTACGCAACCCCACACTCAACAGGACTCTGCGTCTTCACTCTTTCCTAACAACCCTAAACATAACCCTAACCGCAACAAGAAGCTGAACCCGAGTTAGACCCGAAAAAACACGTACGGTGCCACTTTCTGCCATCAAAAAGTGCTCTCAGCGGAAGCCTTTGGGTACACCTGAATTCCCTGGGGGAGCCTTTACGCAACCCCACACTCAATAGGACTCTGCGTCTTCACTCTTTCCTAACAACCCTAAACATAAGCCTAACCGGAACAAGAAGCTGAACCCGAGTTAGACCCGAAAAAACACGTACGGTGCCACTTTCTGCCATCAAAAAGTGCTCTCAGCGGAAGCCTTTGGGTACACCTGAACTCCCTGGGGGAGCCTTTACGCAACCCCACACTCAACAGGACTCTGCGTCTTCACTCTTTCCTAACAACCCTAAACATAACCCTAACCGCAACAAGAAGCTGAACCCGAGTTAGACCCGAAAAAACACGTACGGTGCCACTTTCTGCCATCAAAAAGTGCTCTCAGCGGAAGCCTTTGGGTACACCTGAACTCCCTGGGGGAGCCTTTACGCAACCCCACACTCAATAGGACTCTGCGTCTTCACTCTTTCCTAACAACCCTAAACATAACCCTAACCGCAACAAGAAGCTGAACCCGAGTTAGACCCGAAAAAACACGTACGGTGCCACTTTCTGCCATCAAAAAGTGCTCTCAGCGGAAGCCTTTGGGTACACCTGAACTCCCTGGGGGAGCCTTTATGCAACCCCACACTCAACAGGACTCTGCGTCTTCACTCTTTCCTAACAACCCTAAACATAATCCTAACCGGAACAAGAAGCTGAACCCGAGTTAGACCCGAAAAAACACGTACGGTGCCACTTTCTGCCATCAAAAAGTGCTCTCAGCGGAAGCCTTTGGGTACACCTGAACTCCCTGGGGGAGCCTTTACGCAACCCCACACTCAACAGGACTCTGCGTCTTCACTCTTTCCTAACAACCCTAAACATAACCCTTACCGGAACAAGAAGCTGAACCCGAGTTAGACCCGAAAAAACACGTACGGTGCCACTTTCTGCCATCAAAAAGTGCTCTCAGTGGAAGCCTTTGGGTACACCTGAACTCCCTGGGGGAGCCTTTACGCAACCCCACACTCAACAGGACTCTGCGTCTTCACTCTTTCCTAACAACCCTAAACATAACCCTAACCGCAACAAGAAGCTGAACCCGAGTTAGACCCGAAAAAACACGTACGGTGCCACTTTCTGCCATCAAAAAGTGCTCTCAGCGGAAGCCTTTGGGTACACCTGAACTCCCTGGGGCAGCCTTTACGCAACCCCACACTCAATAGGACTCTGCGTCTTCACTCTTTCCTAACAACCCTAAACATAACCCTAACCGCAACAAGAAGCTGAACCCGAGTTAGACCCGAAAAAACACGTACGGTGCCACTTTCTGCCATCCAAAAGTGCTCTCAGCGGAAGCCTTTGGGTACACCTGAACTCCCTGGGGGAGCCTTTACGCAACCCCACACTCAACAGGACTCTGCGTCTTCACTCTTTCCTAACAACCCTAAACATAACCCTAACCGCAACAAGAAGCTCAACCCGAGTTAGACCCGAAAAAACACGTACGGTGCCACTTTCTGCCATCAAAAAGTGCTCTCAGCGGAAGCCTTTGGGTACACCTGAACTCCCTGGGGGAGCCTTTACGCAACCCCACACTCAACAGGACTCTGCGTCTTCACTCTTTCCTAACAACCCTAAACATAACCCTAACCGCAACAAGAAGCTGAACCCGAGTTAGACCCGAAAAAACACGTACAGTGCCAATTTCTGCCATCAAAAAGTGCTCTCAGCGGAAGCCTTTGGGTACACCTGAACTCCCTGGGGGAGCCTTTACGCAACCCCACACTCAACAGGACTCTGCGTCTTCACTCTTTCCTAACAACCCTAAACATAACCCTAACCGCAACAAGAAGCTGAACCCGAGTTAGACCCGAAAAAACACGTACAGTGCCACTTTCTGCCATCAAAAAGTGCTCTCAGCGGAAGCCTTTGGGTACACCTGAACTCCCTGGGGGAGCCTTTACGCAACCCCACACTCAACAGGACTCTGCGTCTTCACTCTTTCCTAACAACCCTAAACATAACCCTAATCGCAACAAGAAGCTGAACCCGAGTTAGACCCGAAAAAACACGTACGGTGCCACTTTCTGCCATCAAAAAGTGCTCTCAGCGGAAGCCTTTGGGTACACCTGAACTCCCTGGGGGAGCCTTTACGCAACCCCACACTCAATAGGACTCTGCGTCTTCACTCTTTCCTAACAACCCTAAACATAACCCTAACCGCAACAAGAAGCTGAACCCGAGTTAGACCCGAAAAAACACGTACGGTGCCACTTTCTGCCATCCGAAAGTGCTCTCAGCGGAAGCCTTTGGGTACACCTGAACTCCCTGGGGGAGCCTTTACGCAACCCCACACTCAACAGGACTCTGCGTCTTCACTCTTTCCTAACAACCCTAAACATAACCCTAACCGCAACAAGAAGCTGAACCCGAGTTAGACCCGAAAAAACACGTACGGTGCCACTTTCTGCCATCAAAAAGTGCTCTCAGCGGAAGCCTTTCGGTACACCTGAACTCCCTGGAGGAGCCTTTACGCAACCCCACACTCAACAGGACTCTGCGTCTTCACTCTTTCCTAACAACCCTAAACATAAGCCTAACCGGAACAAGAAGCTGAACCCGAGTTAGACCCGAAAAAACACGTACGGTGCCACTTTCTGCCATCCAAAAGTGCTCTCAGCGGAAGCCTTTGGGTACACCTGAACTCCCTGGGGGAGCCTTTACGCAACCCCACACTCAACAGGACTCTGCGTCTTCACTCTTTCCTAACAACCCTAAACATAACCCTAACCGCAACAAGAAGCTGAACCCGAGTTAGACCCGAAAAAACACGTACGGTGCCACTTTCTGCCATCCAAAAGTGCTCTCAGCGGAAGCCTTTGGGTACACCTGAACTCCCTGGGGGAGCCTTTACGCAACCCCACACTCAACAGGACTCTGCGTCTTCACTCTTTCCTAACAACCCTAAACATAAGCCTAACCGCAACAAGAAGCTGAACCCGAGTTAGACCCGAAAAAACACGTACGGTGCCACTTTCTGCCATCAAAAAGTGCTCTCAGCGGAAGCCTTTGGGTACACCTGAACTCCCTGGGGGAGCCTTTACGCAACCCCACACTCAACAGGACTCTGCGTCTTCACTCTTTCCTAACAACCCTAAACATAACCCTTACCGGAACAAGAAGCTGAACCCGAGTTAGACCCGAAAAAACACGTACGGTGCCACTTTCTGCCATCAAAAAGTGCTCTCAGCGGAAGCCTTTGGGTACACCTGAACTCCCTGGGGGAGCCTTTACGCAACCCCACACTCAACAGGACTCTGCGTCTTCACTCTTTCCTAACAACCCTAAACATAACCCTTACCGGAACAAGAAGCTGAACCCGAGTTAGACCCGAAAAAACACGTACGGTGCCACTTTCTGCCATCAAAAAGTGCTCTCAGCGGAAGCCTTTGGGTACACCTGAACTCCCTGGGGGAGCCTTTACGCAACCCCACACTCAATAGGACTCTGCGTCTTCACTCTTTCCTAACAACCCTAAACATAACCCTAACCGCAACAAGAAGCTGAACCCGAGTTAGACCCGAAAAAACACGTACGGTGCCACTTTCTGCCATCCAAAAGTGCTCTCAGCGGAAGCCTTTGGGTACACCTGAACTCCCTGGGGGAGCCTTTACGCAACCCCACACTCAACAGGACTCTGCGTCTTCACTCTTTCCTAACAACCCTAAACATAACCCTAACCGCAACAAGAAGCTGAACCCGAGTTAGACCCAAAAAAACACGTACGGTGCCACTTTCTGCCATCAAAAAGTGCTCTCAGCGGAAGCCTTTGGGTACACCTGAACTCCCTGGGGGAGCCTTTACGCAACCCCACACTCAACAGGACTCTGCGTCTTCACTCTTTCCTAACAACCCTAAACATAACCCTAACCGCAACAAGAAGCTGAACCCGAGTTAGACCCGAAAAAACACGTACGGTGCCACTTTCTGCCATCAAAAAGTGCTCTCAGCGGAAGCCTTTGGGTACACCTGAACTCCCTGGGGGAGCCTTTACGCAACCCCACACTCAACAGGACTCTGCGTCTTCACTCTTTCCTAACAACCCTAAACATAACCCTAACCGCAACAAGAAGCTGAACCCGAGTTAGACCCGAAAAAACACGTACGGTGCCACTTTCTGCCATCAAAAAGTGTTCTCAGCGGAAGCCTTTGGGTACACCTGAACTCCCTGGGGGAGCCTTTACGCAACCCCACACTCAACAGGACTCTGCGTCTTCACTCTTTCCTAACAACCCTAAACATAACCCTAACCGCAACAAGAAGCTGAACCCGAGTTAGACCCGAAAAAACACGTACGGTGCCACTTTCTGCCATCCAAAAGTGCTCTCAGCGGAAGCCTTTGGGTACACCTGAACTCCCTGGGGGAGCCTTTACGCAACCCCACACTCAACAGGACTCTGCGTCTTCACTCTTTCCTAACAACCCTAAACATAACCCTAACCGCAACAAGAAGCTGAACCCGAGTTAGAACCGAAAAAACACGTACGGTGCCACTTTCTGCCATCAAAAAGTGCTCTCAGCGGAAGCCTTTGGGTACACCTGAATTCCCTGGGGGAGCCTTTACGCAACCCCACACTCAATAGGACTCTGCGTCTTCACTCTTTCCTAACAACCCTAAACATAAGCCTAACCGCAACAAGAAGCTGAACCCGAGTTAGACCCGAAAAAACACGTACGGTGCCACTTTCTGCCATCAAAAAGTGCTCTCAGCGGAAGCCTTTGGGTACACCTGAACTCCCTGGGGGAGCCTTTACGCAACCCCACACTCAACAGGACTCTGCGTCTTCACTCTTTCCTAACAACCCTAAACATAACCCTAACCGCAACAAGAAGCTGAACCCGAGTTAGACCCGAAAAAACACGTACGGTGCCACTTTCTGCCATCCAAAAGTGCTCTCAGCGGAAGCCTTTGGGTACACCTGAACTCCCTGGGGGAGCCTTTACGCAACCCCACACTCAACAGGACTCTGCGTCTTCACTCTTTCCTAACAACCCTAAACATAACCCTAACCGCAACAAGAAGCTGAACCCGAGTTAGACCCGAAAAAACACGTACGGTGCCACTTTCTGCCATCCAAAAGTGCTCTCAGCGGAAGCCTTTGGGTGCACCTGAACTCCCTGGGGGAGCCTTTACGCAACCCCACACTCAACAGGACTCTGCGTCTTCACTCTTTCCTAACAACCCTAAACATAACCCTAACCGCAACAAGAAGCTGAACCCGAGTTAGACCCGAAAAAACACGTACGGTGCCACTTTCTGCCATCAAAAAGTGCTCTCAGCGGAAGCCTTTGGGTACACCTGAATTCCCTGGGGGAGCCTTTACGCAACCCCACACTCAATAGGACTCTGCGTCTTCACTCTTTCCTAACAACCCTAAACATAAGCCTAACCGCAACAAGAAGCTGAACCCGAGTTAGACCCGAAAAAACACGTACGGTGCCACTTTCTGCCATCAAAAAGTGCTCTCAGCGGAAGCTTTTGGGTACACCTGAACTCCCTGGGGGAGCCTTTACGCAACCCCACACTCAACAGGACTCTGCGTCTTCACTCTTTCCTAACAACCCTAAACATAACCCTAACCGCAACAAGAAGCTGAACCCGAGTTAGACCCGAAAAAACACGTACGGTGCCACTTTCTGCCATCCAAAAGTGCTCTCAGCGGAAGCCTTTGGGTACACCTGAACTCCCTGGGGGAGCCTTTACGCAACCCCACACTCAACAGGACTCTGCGTCTTCACTCTTTCCTAACAACCCTAAACATAACCCTAACCGCAACAAGAAGCTGAACCCGAGTTAGACCCGAAAAAACACGTACGGTGCCACTTTCTGCCATCAAAAAGTGCTCTCAGCGGAAGCCTTTGGGTACACCTGAACTCCCTGGGGGAGCCTTTACGCAACCCCACACTCAACAGGACTCTGCGTCTTCACTCTTTCCTAACAACCCTAAACATAACCCTAACCGCAACAAGAAGCTGAACCCGAGTTAGACCCGAAAAAACACGTACGGTGCCACTTTCTGCCATCCAAAAGTGCTCTCAGCGGAAGCCTTTGGGTGCACCTGAACTCCCTGGGGGAGCCTTTACGCAACCCCACACTCAACAGGACTCTGCGTCTTCACTCTTTCCTAACAACCCTAAACATAACCCTAACCGCAACAAGAAGCTGAACCCGAGTTAGACCCGAAAAAACACGTACGGTGCCACTTTCTGCCATCAAAAAGTGCTCTCAGCGGAAGCCTTTGGGTACACCTGAATTCCCTGGGGGAGCCTTTACGCAACCCCACACTCAATAGGACTCTGCGTCTTCACTCTTTCCTAACAACCCTAAACATAAGCCTAACCGCAACAAGAAGCTGAACCCGAGTTAGACCCGAAAAAACACGTACGGTGCCACTTTCTGCCATCAAAAAGTGCTCTCAGCGGAAGCTTTTGGGTACACCTGAACTCCCTGGGGGAGCCTTTACGCAACCCCACACTCAACAGGACTCTGCGTCTTCACTCTTTCCTAACAACCCTAAACATAACCCTAACCGCAACAAGAAGCTGAACCCGAGTTAGACCCGAAAAAACACGTACGGTGCCACTTTCTGCCATCCAAAAGTGCTCTCAGCGGAAGCCTTTGGGTACACCTGAACTCCCTGGGGGAGCCTTTACGCAACCCCACACTCAACAGGACTCTGCGTCTTCACTCTTTCCTAACAACCCTAAACATAACCCTAATCGCAACAAGAAGCTGAACCCGAGTTAGACCCGAAAAAACACGTACGGTGCCACTTTCTGCCATCAAAAAGTGCTCTCAGCGGAAGCCTTTGGGTACACCTGAATTCCCTGGGGGAGCCTTTACGCAACCCCACACTCAATAGGACTCTGCGTCTTCACTCTTTCCTAACAACCCTAAACATAAGCCTAACCGGAACAAGAAGCTGAACCCGAGTTAGACCCGAAAAAACACGTACGGTGCCACTTTCTGCCATCCAAAAGTGCTCTCAGCGGAAGCCTTTGGGTACACCTGAACTCCCTGGGGGAGCCTTTACGCAACCCCACACTCAACAGGACTCTGCGTCTTCACTCTTTCCTAACAACCCTAAACATAACCCTAACCGCAACAAGAAGCTGAACCCGAGTTAGACCCGAAAAAACACGTACGGTGCCACTTTCTGCCATCAAAAAGTGCTCTCAGCGGAAGCCTTTGGGTACACCTGAACTCCCTGGGGGAGCCTTTACGCAACCCCACACTCAATAGGACTCTGCGTCTTCACTCTTTCCTAACAACCCTAAACATAACCCTAACCGCAACAAGAAGCTGAACCCGAGTTAGACCCGAAAAAACACGTACGGTGCCACTTTCTGCCATCAAAAAGTGCTCTCAGCGGAAGCCTTTGGGTACACCTGAATTCCCTGGGGGAGCCTTTACGCAACCCCACACTCAACAGGACTCTGCGTCTTCACTCTTTCCTAACAACCCTAAACATAATCCTAACCGGAACAAGAAGCTGAACCCGAGTTAGACCTGAAAAAACACGTACGGTGCCACTTTCTGCCATCAAAAAGTGCTCTCAGCGGAAGCCTTTGGGTACACCTGAACTCCCTGGGGGAGCCTTTACGCAACCCCACACTCAACAGGACTCTGCGTCTTCACTCTTTCCTAACAACCCTAAACATAACCCTTACCGGAACAAGAAGCTGAACCCGAGTTAGACCCGAAAAAACACGTACGGTGCCACTTTCTGCCATCAAAAAGTGCTCTCAGCGGAAGCCTTTGGGTACACCTGAACTCCCTGGGGGAGCCTTTACGCAACCCCACACTCAACAGGACTCTGCGTCTTCACTCTTTCCTAACAACCCTAAACATAACCCTAACCGCAACAAGAAGCTGAACCCGAGTTAGACCCGAAAAAACACGTACGGTGCCACTTTCTGCCATCCAAAAGTGCTCTCAGCGGAAGCCTTTGGGTACACCTGAACTCCCTGGGGGAGCCTTTACGCAACCCCACACTCAACAGGACTCTGCGTCTTCACTCTTTCCTAACAACCCTAAACATAACCCTAACCGCAACAAGAAGATGAACCCGAGTTAGACCCGAAAAAACACGTACGGTGCCACTTTCTGCCATCAAAAAGTGCTCTCAGCGGAAGCCTTTGGGTACACCTGAACTCCCTGGAGGAGCCTTTACGCAACCCCACACTCAACAGGACTCTGCGTCTTCACTCTTTCCTAACAACCCTAAACATAACCCTAACCGCAACAAGAAGCTGAACCCGAGTTAGACCCGAAAAAACACGTACAGTGCCACTTTCTGCCATCAAAAAGTGCTCTCAGCGGAAGCCTTTGGGTACACCTGAACTCCCTGGGGGAGCCTTTACGCAACCCCACACTCAACAGGACTCTGCGTCTTCACTCTTTCCTAACAACCCTAAACATAACCCTAACCGCAACAAGAAGCTGAACCCGAGTTAGACCCGAAAAAACACGTACGGTGCCACTTTCTGCCATCAAAAAGTGCTCTCAGCGGAAGCCTTTGGGTACACCTGAACTCCCTGGGGGAGCCTTTACGCAACCCCACACTCAACAGGACTCTGCGTCTTCACTCTTTCCTAACAACCCTAAACATAACCCTAACCGCAACAAGAAGCTGAACCCGAGTTAGACCCGAAAAAACACGTACGGTGCCACTTTCTGCCATCAAAAAGTGCTCTCAGCGGAAGCCTTTGGGTACACCTGAACTCCCTGGGGGAGCCTTTACGCAACCCCACACTCAACAGGACTCTGAGTCTTCACTCTTTCCTAACAACCCTAAACATAACCCTAACCGCAACAAGAAGCTGAACCCGAGTTAGACCCGAAAAAACACGTACGGTGCCACTTTCTGCCGTCAAAAAGTGCTCTCAGCGGAAGCCTTTGGGTACACCTGAACTCCCTGGGGGAGCCTTTACGCAACCCCACACTCAACAGGACTCTGCGTCTTCACTCTTTCCTAACAACCCTAAACATAACCCTAACCGCAACAAGAAGCTGAACCCAAGTTAGACCCGAAAAAACACGTACGGTGCCACTTTCTGCCATCCAAAAGTGCTCTCAGCGGAAGCCTTTGGGTACACCTGAACTCCCTGGGGGAGCCTTTACGCAACCCCACACTCAACAGGACTCTGCGTCTTCACTCTTTCCTAACAACCCTAAACATAACCCTTACCGGAACAAGAAGCTGAACCCGAGTTAGACCCGAAAAAACACGTACGGTGCCACTTTCTGCCATCAAAAAGTGCTCTCAGCGGAAGCCTTTGGGTACACCTGAACTCCCTGGGGGAGCCTTTACGCAACCCCACACTCAACAGGACTCTGCGTCTTCACTCTTTCCTAACAACCCTAAACATAACCCTAACCGCAACAAGAAGATGAACCCGAGTTAGACCCGAAAAAACACGTACGGTGCCACTTTCTGCCATCAAAAAGTGCTCTCAGCGGAAGCCTTTGGGTACACCTGAACTCCCTGGAGGAGCCTTTACGCAACCCCACACTCAACAGGACTCTGCGTCTTCACTCTTTCCTAACAACCCTAAACATAACCCTAACCGCAACAAGAAGCTGAACCCGAGTTAGACCCGAAAAAACACGTACAGTGCCACTTTCTGCCATCAAAAAGTGCTCTCAGCGGAAGCCTTTGGGTACACCTGAACTCCCTGGGGGAGCCTTTACGCAACCCCACACTCAACAGGACTCTGCGTCTTCACTCTTTCCTAACAACCCTAAACATAACCCTAACCGCAACAAGAAGCTGAACCCGAGTTAGACCCGAAAAAACACGTACGGTGCCACTTTCTGCCATCAAAAAGTGCTCTCAGCGGAAGCCTTTGGGTACACCTGAACTCCCTGGGGGAGCCTTTACGCAACCCCACACTCAACAGGACTCTGCGTCTTCACTCTTTCCTAACAACCCTAAACAGAACCCTAACCGCAACAAGAAGCTGAACCCGAGTTAGACCCGAAAAAACACGTACGGTGCCACTTTCTGCCATCAAAAAGTGCTCTCAGCGGAAGCCTTTGGGTACACCTGAACTCCCTGGGGGAGCCTTTACGCAACCCCACACTCAACAGGACTCTGAGTCTTCACTCTTTCCTAACAACCCTAAACATAACCCTAACCGCAACAAGAAGCTGAACCCGAGTTAGACCCGAAAAAACACGTACGGTGCCACTTTCTGCCGTCAAAAAGTGCTCTCAGCGGAAGCCTTTGGGTACACCTGAACTCCCTGGGGGAGCCTTTACGCAACCCCACACTCAACAGGACTCTGCGTCTTCACTCTTTCCTAACAACCCTAAACATAACCCTAACCGCAACAAGAAGCTGAACCCAAGTTAGACCCGAAAAAACACGTACGGTGCCACTTTCTGCCATCCAAAAGTGCTCTCAGCGGAAGCCTTTGGGTACACCTGAACTCCCTGGGGGAGCCTTTACGCAACCCCACACTCAACAGGACTCTGCGTCTTCACTCTTTCCTAACAACCCTAAACATAACCCTTACCGGAACAAGAAGCTGAACCCGAGTTAGACCCGAAAAAACACGTACGGTGCCACTTTCTGCCATCAAAAAGTGCTCTCAGCGGAAGCCTTTGGGTACACCTGAACTCCCTGGGGGAGCCTTTACGCAACCCCACACTCAACAGGACTCTGCGTCTTCACTCTTTCCTAACAACCCTAAACATAACCCTAATCGCAACAAGAAGCTGAACCCGAGTTAGACCCGAAAAAACACGTACGGTGCCACTTTCTGCCATCAAAAAGTGCTCTCAGCGGAAGCCTTTGGGTACACCTGAACTCCCTGGGGGAGCCTTTACGCAACCCCACACTCAACAGGACTCTGCGTCTTCACTCTTTCCTAACAACCCTAAACATAACCCTAACCGCAACAAGAAGCTGAACCCGAGTTAGACCCGAAAAAACACGTACGGTGCCACTTTCTGCCATCAAAAAGTGCTCTCAGCGGAAGCCTTTGGGTACACCTGAACTCCCTGGGGGAGCCTTTACGCAACCCCACACTCAACAGGACTCTGCGTCTTCACTCTTTCCTAACAACCCTAAACATAAGCCTAACCGGAACAAGAAGCTGAACCCGAGTTAGACCCGAAAAAACACGTACAGTGCCACTTTCTGCCATCAAAAAGTGCTCTCAGCGGAAGCCTTTGGGTACACCTGAACTCCCTGGGGGAGCCTTTACGCAACCCCACACTCAACAGGACTCTGCGTCTTCACTCTTTCCTAACAACCCTAAACATAACCCTAACCGCAACAAGAAGCTGAACCCGAGTTAGACCCGAAAAAACACGTACGGTGCCACTTTCTGCCATCAAAAAGTGCTCTCAGCGGAAGCCTTTGGGTACACCTGAACTCCCTGGGGGAGCCTTTACGCAACCCCACACTCAACAGGACTCTGCGTCTTCACTCTTTCCTAACAACCCTAAACATAACCCTAACCGCAACAAGAAGCTGAACCCGAGTTAGACCCGAAAAAACACGTACGGTGCCACTTTCTGCCATCAAAAAGTGCTCTCAGCGGAAGCCTTTGGGTACACCTGAACTCCCTGGGGGAGCCTTTACGCAACCCCACACTCAACAGGACTCTGCGTCTTCACTCTTTCCTAACAACCCTAAACATAACCCTAACCGCAACAAGAAGCTGAACCCGAGTTAGACCCGAAAAAACACGTACGGTGCCACTTTCTGCCATCAAAAAGTGCTCTCAGCGGAAGCCTTTGGGTACACCTGAACTCCCTGGGGGAGCCTTTACGCAACCCCACACTCAACAGGACTCTGCGTCTTCACTCTTTCCTAACAACCCTAAACATAACCCTAACCGCAACAAGAAGCTGAACCCCAGTTAGACCCGAAAAAACACGTACGGTGCCACTTTCTGCCATCAAAAAGTGCTCTCAGCGGAAGCCTTTGGGTACACCTGAACACCCTGGGGGAGCCTTTACGCAACCCCACACTCAACAGGACTCTGCGTCTTCACTCTTTCCTAACAACCCTAAACATAACCCTAACCGCAACAAGAAGCTGAACCCAAGTTAGACCCGAAAAAACACGTACGGTGCCACTTTCTGCCATCAAAAAGTGCTCTCAGCGGAAGCCTTTGGGTACACCTGAACTCCCTGGGGGAGCCTTTACGCAACCCCACACTCAACAGGACTCTGCGTCTTCACTCTTTCCTAACAACCCTAAACATAACCCTAACCGCAACAAGAAGCTGAACCCGAGTTAGACCCGAAAAAACACGTACGGTGCCACTTTCTGCCATCAAAAAGTGCTCTCAGCGGAAGCCTTTGGGTACACCTGAACTCCCTGGGGGAGCCTTTACGCAACCCCACACTCAACAGGACTCTGCGTCTTCACTCTTTCCTAACAACCCTAAACATAACCCTAACCGCAACAAGAAGCTGAACCCGAGTTAGACCCGAAAAAACACGTACGGTGCCACTTTCTGCCATCAAAAAGTGTTCTCAGCGGAAGCCTTTGGGTACACCTGAACTCCCTGGGGGAGCCTTTACGCAACCCCACACTCAACAGGACTCTGCGTCTTCACTCTTTCCTAACAACCCTAAACATAACCCTAACCGCAACAAGAAGCTGAACCCGAGTTAGACCCGAAAAAACACGTACGGTGCCACTTTCTGCCATCCAAAAGTGCTCTCAGCGGAAGCCTTTGGGTACACCTGAACTCCCTGGGGGAGCCTTTACGCAACCCCACACTCAACAGGACTCTGAGTCTTCACTCTTTCCTAACAACCCTAAACATAACCCTAACCGGAACAAGAAGCTGAACCCGAGTTAGACCCGAAAAAACACGTACGGTGCCACTTTCTGCCGTCAAAAAGTGCTCTCAGCGGAAGCCTTTGGGTACACCTGAACTCCCTGGGGGAGCCTTTACGCAACCCCACACTCAACAGGACTCTGCGTCTTCACTCTTTCCTAACAACCCTAAACATAACCCTAACCGGAACAAGAAGCTGAACCCAAGTTAGACCCGAAAAAACACGTACGGTGCCACTTTCTGCCATCAAAAAGTGCTCTCAGCGGAAGCCTTTGGGTACACCTGAACTCCCTGGGGGAGCCTTTACGCAACCCCACACTCAACAGGACTCTGCGTCTTCACTCTTTCCTAACAACCCTAAACATAACCCTAACCGCAACAAGAAGCTGAACCCGAGTTAGACCCGAAAAAACACGTACGGTGCCACTTTCTGCCATCAAAAAGTGCTCTCAGCGGAAGCCTTTGGGTACACCTGAACTCCCTGGGGGAGCCTTTACGCAACCCCACACTCAACAGGACTCTGCGTCTTCACTCTTTCCTAACAACCCTAAACAGAACCCTAACCGCAACAAGAAGCTGAACCCGAGTTAGACCCGAAAAAACACGTACGGTGCCACTTTCTGCCATCAAAAAGTGCTCTCAGCGGAAGCCTTTGGGTACACCTGAACTCCCTGGGGGAGCCTTTACGCAACCCCACACTCAACAGGACTCTGCGTCTTCACTCTTTCCTAACAACCCTAAACATAACCCTAACCGCAACAAGAAGCTGAACCCGAGTTAGACCCGAAAAAACACGTACGGTGCCACTTTCTGCCATCAAAAAGTGCTCTCAGCGGAAGCCTTTGGGTACACCTGAACTCCCTGGGGGAGCCTTTACGCAACCCCACACTCAACAGGACTCTGCGTCTTCACTCTTTCCTAACAACCCTAAACATAACCCTTACCGGAACAAGAAGCTGAACCCGAGTTAGACCCGAAAAAACACGTACGGTGCCACTTTCTGCCATCAAAAAGTGCTCTCAGCGGAAGCCTTTGGGTACACCTGAACTCCCTGGGGCAGCCTTTACGCAACCCCACACTCAATAGGACTCTGCGTCTTCACTCTTTCCTAACAACCCTAAACATAACCCTAACCGCAACAAGAAGCTGAACCCGAGTTAGACCCGAAAAAACACGTACGGTGCCACTTTCTGCCATCCAAAAGTGCTCTCAGCGGAAGCCTTTGGGTACACCTGAACTCCCTGGGGGAGCCTTTACGCAACCCCACACTCAACAGGACTCTGCGTCTTCACTCTTTCCTAACAACCCTAAACATAACCCTAACCGCAACAAGAAGATGAACCCGAGTTAGACCCGAAAAAACACGTACGGTGCCACTTTCTGCCATCAAAAAGTGCTCTCAGCGGAAGCCTTTGGGTACACCTGAACTCCCTGGAGGAGCCTTTACGCAACCCCACACTCAACAGGACTCTGCGTCTTCACTCTTTCCTAACAACCCTAAACATAACCCTAACCGCAACAAGAAGCTGAACCCGAGTTAGACCCGAAAAAACACGTACAGTGCCACTTTCTGCCATCAAAAAGTGCTCTCAGCGGAAGCCTTTGGGTACACCTGAACTCCCTGGGGGAGCCTTTACGCAACCCCACACTCAACAGGACTCTGCGTCTTCACTCTTTCCTAACAACCCTAAACATAACCCTAACCGCAACAAGAAGCTGAACCCGAGTTAGACCCGAAAAAACACGTACGGTGCCACTTTCTGCCATCAAAAAGTGCTCTCAGCGGAAGCCTTTGGGTACACCTGAACTCCCTGGGGGAGCCTTTACGCAACCCCACACTCAACAGGACTCTGCGTCTTCACTCTTTCCTAACAACCCTAAACATAACCCTAACCGCAACAAGAAGCTGAACCCGAGTTAGACCCGAAAAAACACGTACGGTGCCACTTTCTGCCGTCAAAAAGTGCTCTCAGCGGAAGCCTTTGGGTACACCTGAACTCCCTGGGGGAGCCTTTACGCAACCCCACACTCAACAGGACTCTGCGTCTTCACTCTTTCCTAACAACCCTAAACATAACCCTAACCACAACAAGAAGCTGAACCCAAGTTAGACCCGAAAAAACACGTACGGTGCCACTTTCTGCCATCCAAAAGTGCTCTCAGCGGAAGCCTTTGGGTACACCTGAACTCCCTGGGGGAGCCTTTACGCAACCCCACACTCAACAGGACTCTGCGTCTTCACTCTTTCCTAACAACCCTAAACATAACCCTAATCGCAACAAGAAGCTGAACCCGAGTTAGACCCGAAAAAACACGTACGGTGCCACTTTCTGCCATCAAAAAGTGCTCTCAGCGGAAGCCTTTGGGTACACCTGAACTCCCTGGGGGAGCCTTTACGCAACCCCACACTCAACAGGACTCTGCGTCTTCACTCTTTCCTAACAACCCTAAACATAACCCTAACCGCAACAAGAAGCTGAACCCGAGTTAGACCCGAAAAAACACGTTCGGTGCCACTTTCTGCCATCAAAAAGTGCTCTCAGCGGAAGCCTTTGGGTACACCTGAACTCCCTGGGGGAGCCTTTACGCAACCCCACACTCAACAGGACTCTGCGTCTTCACTCTTTCCTAACAACCCTAAACATAAGCCTAACCGGAACAAGAAGCTGAACCCGAGTTAGACCCGAAAAAACACGTACAGTGCCACTTTCTGCCATCAAAAAGTGCTCTCAGCGGAAGCCTTTGGGTACACCTGAACTCCCTGGGGGAGCCTTTACGCAACCCCACACTCAACAGGACTCTGCGTCTTCACTCTTTCCTAACAACCCTAAACATAACCCTAACCGCAACAAGAAGCTGAACCCGAGTTAGACCCGAAAAAACACGTACGGTGCCACTTTCTGCCATCAAAAAGTGCTCTCAGCGGAAGCCTTTGGGTACACCTGAACTCCCTGGGGGAGCCTTTACGCAACCCCACACTCAACAGGACTCTGCGTCTTCACTCTTTCCTAACAACCCTAAACATAACCCTAACCGCAACAAGAAGCTGAACCCGAGTTAGACCCGAAAAAACACGTACGGTGCCACTTTCTGCCATCAAAAAGTGCTCTCAGCGGAAGCCTTTGGGTACACCTGAACTCCCTGGGGGAGCCTTTACGCAACCCCACACTCAACAGGACTCTGCGTCTTCACTCTTTCCTAACAACCCTAAACATAACCCTAACCGCAACAAGAAGCTGAACCCGAGTTAGACCCGAAAAAACACGTACGGTGCCACTTTCTGCCATCAAAAAGTGCTCTCAGCGGAAGCCTTTGGGTACACCTGAACTCCCTGGGGGAGCCTTTACGCAACCCCACACTCAACAGGACTCTGCGTCTTCACTCTTTCCTAACAACCCTAAACATAACCCTAACCGCAACAAGAAGCTGAACCCGAGTTAGACCCGAAAAAACACGTACGGTGCCACTTTCTGCCATCAAAAAGTGCTCTCAGCGGAAGCCTTTGGGTACACCTGAACTCCCTGGGGGAGCCTTTACGCAACCCCACACTCAACAGGACTCTGCGTCTTCACTCTTTCCTAACAACCCTAAACATAACCCTAACCGCAACAAGAAGCTGAACCCAAGTTAGACCCGAAAAAACACGTACGGTGCCACTTTCTGCCATCAAAAAGTGCTCTCAGCGGAAGCCTTTGGGTACACCTGAACTCCCTGGGGGAGCCTTTACGCAACCCCACACTCAACAGGACTCTGCGTCTTCACTCTTTCCTAACAACCCTAAACATAAGCCTAACCGCAACAAGAAGCTGAACCCGAGTTAGACCCGAAAAAACACGTACGGTGCCACTTTCTGCCATCCAAAAGTGCTCTCAGCGGAAGCCTTTGGGTACACCTGAACTCCCTGGGGGAGCCTTTACGCAACCCCACACTCAACAGGACTCTGCGTCTTCACTCTTTCCTAACAACCCTAAACATAACCCTAACCGCAACAAGAAGCTGAACCCGAGTTAGACCCGAAAAAACACGTACGGTGCCACTTTCTGCCATCAAAAAGTGTTCTCAGCGGAAGCCTTTGGGTACACCTGAACTCCCTGGGGGAGCCTTTACGCAACCCCACACTCAACAGGACTCTGCGTCTTCACTCTTTCCTAACAACCCTAAACATAACCCTAACCGCAACAAGAAGCTGAACCCGAGTTAGACCCGAAAAAACACGTACGGTGCCACTTTCTGCCATCCAAAAGTGCTCTCAGCGGAAGCCTTTGGGTACACCTGAACTCCCTGGGGGAGCCTTTACGCAACCCCACACTCAACAGGACTCTGAGTCTTCACTCTTTCCTAACAACCCTAAACATAACCCTAACCGCAACAAGAAGATGAACCCGAGTTAGACCCGAAAAAACACGTACGGTGCCACTTTCTGCCGTCAAAAAGTGCTCTCAGCGGAAGCCTTTGGGTACACCTGAACTCCCTGGGGGAGCCTTTACGCAACCCCACACTCAACAGGACTCTGCGTCTTCACTCTTTCCTAACAACCCTAAACATAACCCTAACCGCAACAAGAAGCTGAACCCGAGTTAGACCCGAAAAAACACGTACGGTGCCACTTTCTGCCATCAAAAAGTGCTCTCAGCGGAAGCCTTTGGGTACACCTGAACTCCCTGGGGGAGCCTTTACGCAACCCCACACTCAACAGGACTCTGCGTCTTCACTCTTTCCTAACAA